>NW_025171810.1:0-1817 GCF_004010195.1 Chiloscyllium plagiosum | reverse complement strand
GAGTGTTGTGTGTATATGGAATGAGCTGTCAGATGAAGAGTAGGAGATGCAAATACAGCTACAACATTTAAAACTCATTAGGACCAACATATGAATGGGAAAAGCTTAGAAGCATATGGACATAATGCAATCAGATGGGACTAGTTTAGTTCGGAAAACCTGCTCAGCATGGACAAGCTGGACCAAAGGGTCTGTTTGTGCGCTATATGACTGTATGAATCTAGAAAGCGAGGAACAGGGAAGAATAGACATGATGCAGTCATTTGGCAAGAAACACAAAAACAAACAGCACGAGCTTTTCCGAGCATATAAAAAAAGTTCAAGATGAGTGTGTGACCTTAGGTAGAAATTAAGTCAGGAAAGTATATTGAGGATAATTGGAGTGTGTGACTGAAGAATTGGCTACAGGGAGCAGACAAATAATTTACACCCATGTTTTACATCTTTCCTCACAGTGGAAGGCATAGTAAGTATTTCAATGATGTAAACACAATGGTAATAGGAGGGAAGTTCTTGAACCGTCTCTAACAAAAGGAAAAAGGATTTTTCTAACAGATAAGAGTAAGAGTAGACAGGTCAGCAGTAATTCATAGCTGGTTTTAAAAGAAGTGGTGACAGTCTTGTGGTCATTGCGCGTTCTCTATCAGATGTTAGTTTTGCTGTTTGTTAATGTAAGCAGTAAGCGTGGTAGCTTGAAGGGTTGTCATCAGGTATAGGTACACATGGTTCTTACCATGGCATGTTCACCCACACTCATCACTGAACCGGAGATCAGCTCCATGGTAATGGTAGACTGAGAGATTATATGGTGGTTGAATATAATTCTGCTGCTGCTGCTGCTGCTGCTACAGCTGCTATGATTTGCAGCATCACACGAATGCCCAGTTTGAGCTGTAATATCTGCAATACAATTCTGCTGCCTGTCCTCAATTCTCACGGGGACCCGGTCACCCTTCTACCCTGTACACAGTGCACTATCTTGATTTCTGATGTGGGAACGCTTCCTTTTTTTAAAATTCTCACGCTGTTCTTCATGATGCCATGCCTCCAATTTGTATCATTCCTCAAAAACATTTAACGTTTTCATCTGAATCTTTTCCCCTCCAGTAATGCCATCTTCTGTTTAAATCGAATGTGTTTCCCTCTGTTTCTCTCCATGAGCATGATAAAAAGTTCTGTCGTGTCGGTGATGACAGCCTTATATAGTTTCAGAACTAATGAATTTGTATACCTTGCGTTATCATATACCTCCCGGTGTATGTTGGACAGGGCGTGTGAGCAGCTTTGACACACATGTTTGAAACTTGTTGAAAAACAGAAATTGCTGAAGACACTGACAAGTCTGACAGCATCTGTTGAGTGAATGCAGAGTTAATATTTCGGGTTCTGTGACTGTTCCTCAAAGCATCCAGTAAGTCCAATAATTTTTGTTTTTGTTTCAGATTTCCTGTATCCAATGATCTTTCTTATATTGAAAATGTGTTCTTTAACTATTCATTTTTGAATGAACTCAGTGGGTCTGGAAACATCCGCAGAGACAGAGAAACAATGTTAATGTTTCAATCCAGTGTAAATCTTCTTCAGAGGTGTAAATGATTGGAAAATGAGCGTTTTAGTATCTTGGCAGAGGTAGGAAAGTGTGTTTGGAGGCAGTGTGAAAGGCAAATGGGTTTGAAATTGTGGTGAAAGAGACACAGATATATAATGGGTGTAAATTAATGTGTAAATATTAGAAATTTATTTTCACTGTTGAATGCAACAATAAAAGGACATGATCTTAGGGCGCCCAGGAGGGAGAGTGTACGGAAAATGGAGAA
>NW_025171809.1:0-1817 GCF_004010195.1 Chiloscyllium plagiosum | reverse complement strand
CAATATTTCTTTTATAAAACATCAAAGTCTAAATAAAACATTGGGTGATAGGGTATGGCCATTAGGTGGTCCTAAAGCTGTTCAATTGGTCAAATAGGCTCAGCAATTGATCTAGCAACGTAACATGAGAAGCAGAAACAGAAGGCAAAAATAAATATAGCCATGGTTGATGAGGTAATAAAGGAAAGGATAAAACTAAAAGGAGAAGGAAACCGGAATGGTGGTGGGCAACATGTTGAAAATAAAGGGAGGAGAACAGATCGTGGAGGAGATGTTAAGGGGTCTGGTAGACAGAAACGTGGATCAAAGTGGAAATCCCCACAGGCGGGATATTATTACTTTGGAAGGACAGATAACTTTAAGAGAGAGTGCCCAGATCTGAAAAAGGAAGGAACGGCAGTGCCGTTTATTAACCTTGGTTAGAATAGGGAATTCAGAGGTTCCTTCCCCCGGGGGACCCGCCAGGAACGCTTGATAAGTTTAAAGGTGGGACCTTACAAAGAGCATGTAATTTTCCTAATCGATACGGGGGCAGCAATGTAATCCTTAAATTTTTAGCCCAAGGGAGCGGGAACGAAAAAGTTAATTGGATTATGGTGACAGTTTTGTGATGAGCAGCACGAAGAATGAGTTTTGCGCTCATGGCAAGACACTGCCACCAAATTGGGAATTGGATTAACTGCAAATGGTGCTATGAAATCTGTTGAGTTACTTAAAAATGAGTGTACTCGAGCAAAACGATTACAGAAACAGAATGAGAAGTCACAAGTGACTGGTAAACAAACAGAACTGCGCAATTACAGTTTTTAAAATGTTTTGCTCACTTGTTGCGTTTCCACCATGAATTATTTAATATATATAATTGCTAATTAATATGCATAATAAATCAATTGTATTACCCTGAATCAATATTAATTGGCAGGATTCTTTCACACATTCTCAGTGACCTATCATATTGATTCATGGTTAATTTAAAACATTAACTGTTTTAATTCACTGTTAATTAAAGAATGGAAAGCTACATTCCAGGTCGGAATGTGTGCAGGCCGTGGCAGCAACAGCCTTATTGGTAGTGGTGAGTCGGAAACTTACTTTTGGGGGAGCCTTAGTATTCAGCACCGCACATCAGGTACGGATCATATGAAATCAGAAAGCAGGAAGATGGCTCACAGTCTCTAGGATCTTGAAATATGATGCAATATTAATAGAACAGGATGACCTTGTGCTAGTCACAGCCAGTTGCTTGAATCCAACAGCATTTCTGTTTCGGGGAGAGGGGGTGGCCTTTGACAATCGAGAACACGACTGCCTTGGTATTATTGAATATCAGACTAAAGTGTGAATGGACTTAAGAGACGTACCGTTGCATGCGGGAGCTTGGTTGTTTATCGATGGGTGCTCCTGGGTGATTGAGGGGAAAAGGCACAATGGATAGTCTGGAGTAGATGGGATAGAGGGAAGCGTTATTGAAGCTGAATACTACCTGACGGCTGGTCAGCCCAAAATTGTGAATGCTCTGGCATAGAAAGCGCTCTCAGAACCTTAGGAAACAAAAATAGGAACGATATATAAAGACTCCAATTATGCGTCTGGAGTGGGACATATCTACGGAAAAATTTGGCAAGATAGAGGACTGATAAATAGTAGAGGAAAATAATTAGCACATGAGGAATTGATAAAACAAATGCTGGAACCTCTGTTACTCCCGACAGAAATAGCGGTAGTTCCTACAAACAGACACCAGAAAGGGAATGAACAGGAAGTAAGGGGAAATAGACTGGCCAGTGAGGTAGCTAAAGAAGCGGTCCTGAATTCAC
>NW_025171808.1:0-1817 GCF_004010195.1 Chiloscyllium plagiosum | reverse complement strand
TCTGCCCTCACCCTTCAAACAGCATCCCACCTACACTCAGTGCATCACCTTAACACTGTAACCCCAATTTACCATGGTCAATTCACCTAGCATTGTACATCCCTGGACACTACTGCATAGTGAATCCACCTAACCTCTACACCTTTGGACTGAAGGAGGAAATCCATATGGACGCAAGGAGAACATGCAAACTCTACACAGACAGGGGGTGGAATTGAACCCAGGTCCCTGACACTGTGAAGCAGTGACGCTAATCACTGAGCCACCATGCCAACTTTCCCACAGATGGAAGAAACTGGAACCAAATCAATGAAAACAGAGGAGTAGTTGTGGCTATATCTTCACCCCAATATTGTATAATGTTGCAGAACCATTGGCATTACCTCAGTGTCCCTTAGCTTGTTGTCAAGGAAGAGCTGAATCTCATTGTCATTTGTACAATTAACAGACTTATATAACAGATCTGTGTAATCACTGGATGGCCGTCTGTGAAAAGGATTGATGTTTACTCTCAGAAACTCAATCAAAAAGTAAAACTTGCTGACTTTACAGGTTCATGTCAGTCTCATTCATACCTTGTGTTGAACCCGTGGGAATTGTGTGAAATAATTGCTGGAATAGGGAAGGATCCAGCAATCCCTTTCCCTCCAGCTCAGTCTGAACAGCATCAAGAAGCTGTGACTCTGGGACTGGAACAGATCTGCAGCAATCTCGGCTGGTTCTAACAAGTCAGTCTGACAGAGAGAGAGAGGTTTGTGTGTGGATGTGGGGATGGCACGGGCTGGGTCCTGGTCACTGGATATCCCACACTTGGTCTAGGTTCAACCCTCCCTGTTCCACTAAGCTGCCATCACCTGACTGGTCGCACTGTATACTGCAAAGGTTGTGCATCCTGACAACATCAGTCTCTAAAAATTGTCACATGCCTAATAAAGGTGTGCCAGTACAGCTACAGTGCTGGCGTGGAATACAATGTCTACAGTACGAGATAACTGATGTATGGACAGTCCACAGTGTGCAACGTATGTACTGTCTACAGTAATACAATATCTATAGTAATGCAACATCTATAATATTTGATAACTAATATAGGGACACTCTGTAGTGTGCAAAGTGTGAACTTCCAACAGTGATTGCTGTCTACAGTGTGTGACAATGACATGTAGACAGTTAGCAGAGTGCACATTTGTATTGTCTACAGTAATACATAGTCAACAGTGTGGGAGACTGATATTTGAATATTTAGCTGAGTGCAGCCTGAATTGAACACACGGGTGCACAATGAGATGCTGGGTCCTTTCCAGTCTTTATCATTGGACGATGCACCATTTGTTGAACTCTAAGACTGAATGGAACCTTGTGGAGATCTGTGTTAGAGGCAAATATTTAACAGACAAATTGACAAAATTGCCGTTGGACATTGACAAGTTGACCCGACCCTGCAACCCGACATGAGATAAGGACGAGAGATGGTCAAAGTGAAATCACAGTGAATGCAGTGGGAGCATCAAAAAATGGCCTTTTAGGGACTGGGAGGGAGATTACTTAATTAATCTTCCCTTACAAATGTGATTTCTTTCAGAGTTTTGTTAGCAGGATCTCTGCAAGTGTTGGGATCTCCAGTGTATTTGATGAGAGTTGGACAGGCACACGTTGTGCAGATGGTCACTGGTTCCAAACTACGACCTGATACTGACTGATTTTACACACACTGTTGATGCAGACCCTATCATTCCCACAGGGGAACAGCTACAGCACTGACCAATCTCTGACCCAGTATCTAACAGACTGTCACTAAAGTCTAACGCTGGGAATAA
>NW_025171807.1:0-1817 GCF_004010195.1 Chiloscyllium plagiosum | reverse complement strand
GTCTGGAGGGATTTGCCGGGAGTTTCCCCAGTCTGGAGGGATTTATCGGGAGATTTCCCAGTCTGGAGGGATTTACCGGGATATTACCCGGCCTGGAGGGATTTTCCAGGAGACTTCCCTGTCTGTAGAGATTTACCGGGATATTACCTGGTCTGGAGGGATTTACCGGGAGATTTCCCAGTCTGGAAATATTTACCGGGAGATTTCCCAGTCTGGAGGGATTTACCGGGAGTTTTTCCCAGTCTGGAGGGATTTACAAGGAGATTCGCCAGTCTGGAGAGATTAACCGGGATATTACCCGTTCTGGAGATATTTACCGGGATATTCCCCAGTCTAGAGGGATTTACCGGGAGATTTCCCAGTCTGGAGAGATTTACCAGGATATTACCCGGTCTGGAAAGATTTACCAGGATATTCCCCAGTCTGGAGAGATTTATCGGGAGATTTCCCAGTCTGGAGGGATTTACCGGGAGATTTCCCAGTCTGGAGAGGTTTAGCGGGACATTACCCGGTCTGGAGAGATTTACCGTGATATTCCCCAGTCTGGAGGGATTTACCGGGAGATTCCCCAGTCTGGAGAGATTTACCGGGAGATTCCCCAGTCTGGAGGGATTTACCGGGAGATTTCCCAGTCTGGAGAGATTTACCGGGATATTCCCCAGTATGGAGGGATTTACCGGGAGTTTCCCCAGTCTGGAGGGATTTACCGGGAGATTTCCCAGTCTGGAGAGATTTACGGGGATATTCCCCAGTCTGGAGAGATTTACATGGATATTCCCCAGTCTGGAGAGATTTACCAGGATATTACCCGGTCTGGAAAGATTTACCAGGATATTCCCCAGTCTGGAGAGATTTATCGGGAGATTTCCCAGTCTGGAGGGATTTACCGGGAGATTTCCCAGTCTGGAGGGATTTACCGGGAGATTCCCCAGTCTGGAGAGATTTACCGGGATATTCCCCAGTCTGGAGGGATTTACCGGGAGATTCCCCAGTCTGGAGAGATTTACCGGGAGATTTCCCAGTCTGGAGAGATTTATCGGGATATTCCCCAGTCTGGAGGGATTTACCGGGAGTTTCCCCAGTCCGGAGGGATTTACCGGGAGATTCGCCAGTCTGGTGAGATTTAGCGGGACATTACCCGATCTGGAAAGATTTACCAGGATATTCCCTAGTCTGGAGGGATTTGCCGGGATACTCCCCAGTCTGGAGGGATTTGCCGGGAGATTTCCCAGTCTGGAGAGATTTACGGGGATGTTACCCGGTCTGGAGGGATTTACCGTCTGGAGGGATTTACCGGGGGATTACCCATTCTGGAGAGATTTACGGGGATGTTACCCGGTCTGGAGGGATTTACCAGGAGATTTACCAGTCTGGAGAGATTTACCGGGAGATTTCCCAGTCTGGAGAGATTTACCGGGATATTCCCCAATCTGGAGGGATTTACCAGGAGATTTCCCAGTCTGGAGAGATTTACCGGGATATTACCCGTTCTGGAAAGATTTACCGGGATATTCCCCAGTCTGGAGGGATTTACTGGGAGCTTTCCCAGTCTGGAGAGATTTACCTGGAGATTCCCCAGTCTGGAGAGATTTACTGGGATATTTCTCAGTCTGGAGGGATTTACTGGGATATTACCCAGTCTGGAGGGATTTACCAGGAGTATCCCCAGTCAGGAGGGATTTACCGGGAGATACCCCAGTCTGGAGGGATTTACTGGGAGACTTCCCAGTCTGTAGAGATTTACCGGGATATTACCTGGTCTGGAGGGATTTACCGGGAGATTCCCCAGTCTGGAAATATTTACCGGGAGATTTCCC
>NW_025171806.1:179-1817 GCF_004010195.1 Chiloscyllium plagiosum | reverse complement strand
TATACTGATTAATGAGCACTGTGTTCCTGTGTGTAGGCGATGTATATTGATTAATGAGCACTGTGTTCCTGTGTGATGGCGAGGTGTATATTGATTCATGAGCACTGTGTTCCTGTGTGATGGCGGTGTATACTGATTAATCAGCACTGTGTTCCTGTGTGATGGCGGTGTATACTGATTAATGAGCACTGTGTACCTGTGTGATGGCGTTGTGTATACTGATTAATGAGCACTGTGTACCTGTGTGATGGCGTTGTGTATACTGATTAATGAGCACTGTGTACCTGTGTGATGGCGTTGTGTATACTGATTAATGAGCACTGTGTACCTGTGTGATGGCGTTGTGTATACTGATTAATGAGCACTGTGTACCTGTGTGATGGCGTTGTGTATACTGATTAATGAGCACTGTGTACCTCTGTGTGATGGCGATGTATACTGATTAATGAGCACTGTGTACCTGTGTGATGGCGTTGTGTATACTGATTAATGAGCACTGTGTTCCTGTGTGATGGAGCTGTATATTGATTATTGAGCACTGTGTTCCTGTGTGATGGAGGTGTATACTCATTAATGAGCACTGTGTTCCTGTGTGATGGCGATGTGTATACTGATTAATGAGCACTGTGTTCCTGTGTGACGGTGGTATATACTGATTAATGAGCACTGTGTTCCTGTGTGATGGCGATGTGTATACTGATTAATGAGCACTGTGTTCCTGTGTGATGGCAGTGTGTACTGATTAATCAGCACTGTGTACCTGTGTGATGGCGGTGTATATTGATTAATGAGCACGGTGTTCCTGTGTGACGGTGGTGTATACTGATTAATCAGCACTGTGTTCCTGTGTGATGGCGATGTGTATACTGATTAATGAGCACTGTGTTCCTGTGTGATGGCAGTGTATACTGATTAATGAGCACTGTGTTCCTGTGTGATGGCGGTGTATATTGATTAATGAGCACGGTGTTCCTGTGTGACGGTGGTGTATACTGATTAATCAGCACTGTGTTCCTGTGTGATGGCAGTGTATACTGATTAATCAGCACTGTGTTCCTGTGTGATGGCGATGTGTATACTGATTAATGAGCACTGTGTTCCTGTGTGATGGCAGTGTGTACTGATTAATCAGCACTGTGTACCTGTGTGATGGCGGTGTATATTGATTAATGAGCACGGTGTTCCTGTGTGACGGTGGTGTATACTGATTAATCAGCACTGTGTACCTGTGTGATGGCGATGTGTATACTGATTAATGAGCACTGTGTTCCTGTGTGATGGCAGTGTATACTGATTAATGAGCACTGTGTTCCTGTGTGATGGCAGTGTATACTGATTAATGAGCACTGTGTTCCTGTGTGATGGCGGTGTATATTGATTCATGAGCACGGTGTTCCTGTGTGACGGTGGTGTATACTGATTAATCAGCACTGTGTTCCTGTGTGATGGCGATGTGTTTCCTGATTAATGAGCACTGTGTTCCTGTGTGATGGCGGTGTATACTGATTAATGAGTACTTTGTACCTGTGTGATGGCGGTGTATACTGATTAATGAGCACTGTGTTCCTGTGTGATGTCGATGTATACTGATTAATGAGCACTGTGTACCTGTGTGATGGCGATGTGTATATTGATTAA
>NW_025171806.1:0-168 GCF_004010195.1 Chiloscyllium plagiosum | reverse complement strand
TGATGGCGATGTGTATTCTGATTAATGAGCACTGTGTTCCTGTGTGATGGCGGTGTATATTGATTCATGAGTACTGTGTTCCTGTGTGATGGCGGTGTATACTGATTAATGAGCACTGTGTTCCTGTGTGATGGAGGTGTATACTGATTAATGAGTACTGTGTTCCTG
>NW_025171805.1:0-1817 GCF_004010195.1 Chiloscyllium plagiosum | reverse complement strand
CTCTGTACACTGGGCATGAATACACACTGTATACATTGGATGGGTACACATACTCTGCACACTGGGCAGCAATACACACTGTATACATTGGACGGGTACACATACTCTGCACACTAGGCAGGAATACACACTGTATACATGGGTGGGTACACATACTCTGCACACTGGGCAGGAATACACACTGTATACATTGGACGGGTAGACATACTCTGCACACTAGGCAGAAATACACACTGTATACACTGGACGGGTACACATACTCTGTACACTGGGCAGGAATACACACTGTATACACTGGACGGGTACACATACTCTGTACACTGGGCAGGAATACACACTGTATACACTGGACAGGTACACATACTCTGCACACTGGGCAGGAATACACACTGTGTACATTGGACAGGTACACATACACTGTACACTAGGCAGGAATACACACTGTATACATTGGACAGGTACACATACTCTGCACACTGGGCAGGAATACACACTGTATACACTGGACAGGTACACATACTCTGCACACTGGGCAGGAATACACACTGTGTACATTGGACAGGTACACATACTCTGCACACTAGGCAGGAATACACACTGTATACATGGGTGGGTACACATACTCTGCACACTGGGCAGGAATACACACTGTATACATTGGACGGGTAGACATACTCTGCACACTAGGCAGAAATACACACTGTATACACTGGACGGGTACACATACTCTGTACACTGGGCAGGAATACACACTGTATACACTGGACGGGTACACATACTCTGTACACTGGGCAGGAATACACACTGTATACACTGGACAGGTACACATACTCTGCACACTGGGCAGGAATACACACTGTGTACATTGGACAGGTACACATACACTGTACACTAGGCAGGAATACACACTGTATACATTGGACAGGTACACATACTCTGCACACTGGGCAGGAATACACACTGTATACACTGGACAGGTACACATACTCTGCACACTAGGCAGGAATACACACTGTATACATTGGACAGGTGCACATACTCTGCACACTAGGCAGGAATACACACTGTATACACTGGACAGGTGCACATACTCTGCACACTAGGCAGGAATACACACTGTATACACTGGACAGGTACACATACGCTGCACACTGGGCAGGAATACACACTGTATACACTGGACAGGTACACATACTCTGCACACTGGGCAGGAATACACACTATATACACTGGACGGGTACACATACTCTGCACACTGGGCAGGAATACACACTGTATACATTGGACAGGTACACATACGCTGCACACTGGGCAGGAATACACACTGTATACACTGCACAGGTACACATACTCTGCACACTGGGCAGGCATACACACTGTATACACTGGACGGGTACACATACGCTGCACACTGGGCAGGAATACACACTGTATACACTGGACAGGTACACATACGCTGCACACTGGGCAGGAATACACACTATATACACTGGACGGGTACACATACTCTGCACACTGGGCAGGAATACACACTGTATACATTGGACAGGTACACATATGCTGCACACTGGGCAGGAATACACACTGTATACATTGGACAGGTACACATACTCTGCACACTGGGCAGGCATACACACTGTATACACTGTTCGGGTACACATACTCTGCACACTAGGCAGGAATACACACTGTATACACTCGACAGGTACACATACTCTGCACACTGGGCAGGAATACACACTGTATACATTGGACGGATAGACATACTCTGCACACTAGGCAGAAATACACACTGTATACACTGGACAGGTACACAT
>NW_025171804.1:0-1817 GCF_004010195.1 Chiloscyllium plagiosum | reverse complement strand
TGAGCGAGCACTTTCTGAGGTACTGAGGGAGCATTGTATGAGGTACTGAGGGAGCAAATTCTGAGGTATTGAGGGAGCACTGTCAGAGGTACTGAGGGAGCACATTCTGAGTTATTGAGGGAGCACTGTCTGCGGTATTGAGGGAGAACTATCTGAGACATTGAGGGAGCACTTTCTTAGATATTGTGGAAGCACTTTCTGAGGTATTTGGGGAGCACTGCCTGAGGTACTGAGTGTGCACTATCTGAGGTACTGAGGGATCACCTTCTGAGGTACTGAGTGTGCACTTTCTGAGGTACTGAGGGAGCACATTCTGACGTACTGAGGAATCACTATCTGATGAACTGAGGGAAAACTATCTGAGGTACTGAGGAAGCACTTTCTGAAATATTGAGGGAGAACTATCTGAGATATTGAGTCAGAATTATCTGAGATATTGAGGGAGGACTTTCTGAGGTATTGAGGGAGCACTTTCATTGGCATTGAGGGAGCACTTTCTGAGGTATTGAGGGAGCACTGTCTGAGGTATTGAGGGAGAACTATCTGAGATATTGAGGGAGCACGTTCTTAGATATTGAGGGAGCACTTTCTGAGGCACTGAGGGAGCACTTTCTGAGGTATTGAGGGAGCACTCCCTGAGGTACTGAGGGAGCAATTTCTGAGGTACTGAGTGAGCACTTTCGGAGGTACTGAGGAAGCACTTTCTCAGGTATTGAGGGAGCACTGTCTGAGGTACTGAGGGAGAACTATCTAAAGTATTGAGGGAGCACTTTCTGAGATATTGAGGGAGCACTTTCTGATGTATTGGGGATCAATGCCTGAGGTACTAGGGGAGCACTTTCTGAGGTATTGAGGAAGCACTTTCTGAGATATTGAGGGAGCACTTTCGGAGGTATGAGGGAGATATATCTGAGGTATTGCGGGAGCACTTTCTGAGGTATTGAGTGAGCACTTTCAGAGGTATTGAGGGAGCACATTTTGAGATATTGAGGGTGCACTTTCAGAGGTATTGAGAGAGAACTATCTGAAATATTGAGGGAGCACATCCTGAGGTATTGAGGGAGCACTATCTGAGGTACTGAGGGAGAACTATCTGAAATATTGAGGGAGCACTTTCTGAGGTATTTGACGGAGCACCTTTTGAGATATTGAGGGAGCAGTTTCAGAGGTATTGAGGGAGCACTATGTGAGGTATTGAGGGAGAACTATCTGAAATATTGAGGGAGCACTTTCTAAGGTACTGAGGGAGAACTATCTGAGAGAATGAGGGAGCACTATCTGAGATATTGAGGGATAACTATGAGATATTGAGGGAGCACTTTCTGAGGTATTGAGGGAGAAATATCTGAGGTATTGAGGAACACTTCCTGAGGTACTGAGGGAGCAATTTCAGATGCATTGAGGGAGCACTTTCTGTGGTATTGAGGAAGCACTTTCTGAGGTACTGAGTGTGCACTATCTGAGGTACTGAGGGAGCACTTTCTGAGGTACTGAGGGAGTACTGTATGAGGTACTGAGGGAGCACATTCTGAGGTGTTGAGGGAGCACATTCTGAGGTGTTGAGGGAGCACTGTCAGAGGTACTGAGGGAGCAAATTCTGAGATATTTAGGGAGCACTGTCTGAGGTATTGAGGAAGAACTATCTGAGACATTGAGGGAGCACTTTCTTAGATATTGAGAGAGCACTTTGCGGTATTGGGGGAGCACTGCCTGAGGTACTGAGGGAGCACTTTCTGAGGTATTGGGGGAGCACTGCCTGAGGTACTGAGGGAGCACTGCCTGAGGTACTGAGGGAGCATTTTGTGAGGTACTAAGGG
>NW_025171803.1:0-1817 GCF_004010195.1 Chiloscyllium plagiosum | reverse complement strand
ACGAAATTGACATAGTGGAGTATAGTCGGATTCATATTCCGTGTATGCTTTTTGAAGCAACATTATTAGTTTTGCATCGTTCTATTGTAGCTCAGTTAATTCCTCTCAACTAAAAAAAACTTTGCCCTCTAGACGTTCTTTACTTTTATCAACAATTTAATTGAACAGTTTCTGGTATGAAACAGCAATTTCATGTCCTTATTCATTGATTTCTCCTCCTGCTTCAACCTTAGGGCTTATGACGTTGTTGCACACAGTCAAGAAAAGTCCTAGGATAACCTTCTTGTCATACTTCAGTTTCACGATTTTCCACTGGCTTGTCGAATCTCAGTCGGCATCACTCCCAATTGTGGTCCTATATTATCAAGGGTAAACCGTATTTTTGGAACTAGATTTTCTCTATTGCTCCAAGAAGGCTGCACCACATTTCATTCGACTTTTCAACCTGACTTTATAGAATGGATCACTACTGTTATCATCATGAATCTCACAGATTTCCACTTATTTCTTGCAAACCTGCCGACATAATTGAATATCGCCTCACCTCTCACCATCAAACATTGCCTAGATCCAGTATCTCTTAAAATCTTGATTTCTTCACAAAGAAGCTATGGTCATACATGAGCAAATCTTAACTATACATGTCAATTCTTTGAAGAGATCCGTCACTTCTTTCTCAACAGAGCCTCGACCAGTTTTCCAATAATTTTGTTGCTTTGGAGCATCAACTTTACTTTCCTTTATCACTTAAAAAAAACTCACTGCCTATACTGCTGTCCACAATCATGTTACCAATATATTTTTTCTAAACTCCTTAATACATTTTCGCGAATTTACTCGAATGATAACACTATTTATTTCAAAGCATGGGACCTAACAGGGAAGGCAGATGAACTCAAGGCATGGTTAGAAACATGGGACTGGGATATCATAGTAATTACAGAAACATGACTCAGGGATGGGCAGGTGTGGCAGCTTAAAGTTCCACGATATATATGCTACAGGAACGATAGAAAGGGAGACAAGAGAGGAGGGTGGCATGACACTTTTGATAGCGGATAATATTACAGATGTTTTGAGGGAGGATATTACCGGAAATACGTCTAGGGAAGTTATTTGGGTGGAACTGACAAATAGGAAAGGGATGATAACCTTATTGGGATTGTATTATAGACCCGCTAATAATTAGAGGGAAATAGAGAAACAAACTTGCAAGGAGGTCTCAGCTATCTGCAAGAAAACTAGAGTGGTTATGGTAGGGGATATCAACTTTCCAATAATAGACTGAGACTGCCATAGTGTTAAAAGTTTAGATGGAGAGGAATTTGTTAAGTGTGAACAAGAATCTTTTCTTATTCAGCATGTGGATGTACCTACTAGAGAAGGTGCAAATCTTGAACTATTCTTGGGAAATAAGGCAGTGGGGGAGCACTTTTGGGTCAGCGACCATAATTCTATTCGATTTAAAATAATGATGGAAACGAATAGACCAGATCAAAAAGCTGAAGTTCTAAATTGGACAAAGGCCAATTTTGGCGGTCTGAGGCAAGAACTTTCGAAAGCTGTTAAGGGGCAGATATTCACAGGTGAAGGGATAGCTGGAAAATGGGAAGCCTTCAGAAATGATTTAACGAGAATCCAGAGAATGTATGTTCCTGTTAGTGTGAAAGGAAAAGCTGGTAGGTATAGGGAATACTGGATGACTAACGAAATTGAGTGTTTGGTTAAGAAAAAGTAGGAAGCATATGTCAGGTAGAGAGAGGATAGACCGAATCCTTGGAAGAGTATAAAGGAATTAGGAGTATACTTAAGAGGGA
>NW_025171802.1:0-1817 GCF_004010195.1 Chiloscyllium plagiosum | reverse complement strand
CACTACACCTCCAATTTTGGGGTCATCTGCAAACGTACTAACTGCACCTCTCATGGTGGGTCTGGTTTGGTTTGGGGATTAGGGTCGGGCCAAAAGCTCTGCTTTCGTGATCTATTACTCGATATGTTCGTGGGCGTGGGTCATAGGAAGGTATCTCGAGTCACGTGACAGATCAGGTGTTCAATGGCAGGACAGACTAAAGTGACAAGATGTGCCTATGCCCCATGATGTACAGGGAGGGGAACCCAGGCGCAAGGGTAACATATATAATCCATGCGATACCTCTGTGTATGTATATGTCACAGAGGGAGGGGTTCTGAAACATGGGGATCAAATTGGGGGTCATCACAGAGGGAATGTGGACCAGACGTATGGATTATATACAGCCCACACCATCTGAGACACGCAGAGTGTGCACACCGTACAGCTGGGAGATGGAATACACGCGTCGTGGGGAAGGCGATTGTGAAACATATAGATTTCAGCCCTCAGACAGGGAAGGGAGGCTGAGGCATGGGATTATATACATCCCAGGAAAGGGGAAACGCAGGATAATATACCCCAGACAGAGAAGAGAACTGGAGACGTATAGATTATGGCTCATGCTGATGGGGGGAGTTGGAGACTGATGGATTATATACATCACGCTTGGGGAGAATTGGAGACATATACACTGAGAGGAATCAGTGGCACATGGATTATATACCTCACAGAGGAGGGGGAAACAAGACACGTGTGGATTATATACAACACATTAGGGGAATCAAAGACATACACATTAGATATCTAACACAGAGAGAGGAATTGGAGACATATGGATTATATACTTCAAGGAGGAAGGGAAACGGGAACGTATGAGTTATATATCTCATACAAGAGGGGAATCAGAGACATATAGATTATATAGCATTTGCACAGGTAGAGAATTGGAGACATGTGGATTATGTACATTGCACTGGGAGAGATTCATAGACATACACATTATATACCTCGTGCAGGAGGGGAAGTGGGACATATGGATTATATACCACCCACAGGGAAAGGGAGAATGTATGGAATATACCTCGCACAGGGGAGGTAGGGGCATATGATTATATGCTTACCATGGGGAAAGTGGGAACATATGGATTATATAGATCCCATAGGTGAGGTGAGGACATATGGATTATATAGCTCCCACAGGGGGAGTGCAGACATCTGGATTATATCGCTCCCATAGGTGAGGTGAGGACATATGAATTATATAGATCCCACAGGGGGAGTGGAGACATATGGATTATATACGGGGGGGAGCAGGGATGTATGGATGCCTGCCCTGTGACGCTGATGTAGTGGTGGTAACCCCACCCCAGGGAGTTCCATCCCACTGTGGCAAGGCCATTAACATCCCCGCTTTCTCTCTCTCTTTCTGTCTCTCTCTCTCTCTCTGACTCTCTCTCTCTCTGACTCTCTCTGTCTCTCTCTCTCTCTCTCTCTCTCTGTCTCTGTCTCTCTCTGTCTCTCTCTCTGTGTCTCTCTCTCTCTCTCTCTCTGTCTCTCTCTCTCTCTCCCTCTCACTCTCTGTCTCCCTCTCACTGTCTCTCTCTCTCTCTCTCCATCTCCCAGACCCCTCGCTGAGCCCCCTATCCCACCATGGAGAGTGAGGAGACAGACATCGTTTGCTCCGAACGTTACGGCTCCCACTGCAGCCGGCCGTACACTCTGAGCCGGGAGGGCAAACTCCACCGAGGGTCAGTGCGAGGGGCTGAGGGAGTCAAGTCTGCCATCAGCTTCTTCACGGTGAGTGGGAGAGGCCAGGGGAGACAGGGAGGGGTGTG
>NW_025171801.1:0-1817 GCF_004010195.1 Chiloscyllium plagiosum | reverse complement strand
AGAACATATTTGATTGAGGACTTCCTGCTCCAGCCTTTAAGTAGCGCAGCTTAGTCAGCTGCTCATAAATGATGATAAAACATCTATCATCTAACTGATCACCTTCAGCCACGTGCTGGAGTATGTCTAGTCTACTTATGTCTACCTTTTGCTGCAAAATGGCGATGGAGACGTGTATGTCTTTGATATCGGTCTATTCGGAAGAATGGCTCCACTAAGGTTTGAAGTTAGCTTTCGTGATTCGTTGGTTAGCACTGCTGCCTTACAGCATGAAGGACCTGGATTCGATTCCAGCCTCAGGCGACCGTTTAGCGTTCGCATATTCTCCCTGTGTCTGCATGGGTTTCTTCGGGTTGCTCCAGTTTCCTACTACAGTCCAAAGATATGCAGGTTAGATAAATTGGATATGCTAAATTGTACCTCGTTCTCCAGAATGTGTTGGTCAGGAGCAGTGCAAAGTAATAGGGAAGGGAAATTGCTGTGGGTGGAATTCTCCTTAGAGGTTGCGTGTGAACTTGTTGGGCCTAATGACCTGTTTCCACACTGGAGGGATGGTATGATTCTATTTCATAACGTCGATACTTTAACAGCGTAAGGCATGGTACAACTCAGCAGCTTGCTAGTAAAATGGCGAATGATGGATTCACGCTGATTATCTGTGGCAAAGTTAACTGGCAAGTGTTCATCTGAATTGGAATTGACGACTGTGCAAATTTACTTGAAACCGAATCATGGCTGGAAAATACCTCCAGTGAGAATACATCACCAAATTCAACATTTCTATTCATGGCACGTTGCTGACTCAGCCTATCTCAAATATCTGATTACATGAATCTGCTGCAAGAACACAGGGGTTCATATTTCCAAACTGCTCCTCTCAACTCTGTAGCTTTAGCGTTACATTTTTGTGAAGGTTTTCTCACCTCCCAGTAAGTGTTGGCCTTCTAACAACTGAGTTTGACAAAGTTTATTTGAAGAGTTCATTAAACTATTTGGATATTTTGAAGTGGGGGAGGAGAGCAACCCTCTGATCCACTGGGACAGTGAAGGACTGACTGAAGGAATACCTGTCCAATTGTGATGTTTAGTAGCTTGGAAGGGAACATACAGATAATGATTTTCCCATTCTTTAACTTCCTTTGTCTTTAGGACGATAGTAGCACAAGAGTTGGAGTGTGCTGTCAAATGGAAATTGTTGATGAATCAAAAAGCTGCTACAATGGTGAATGGACTGAAATTATACATAAAATGCCAATCGAACTGACTTAATTGCCATGGAATGGAACGTTCTGAAGAAACTCAGCCGACCTGGTAGCAACTGTGAAAAGTGTCAGAGAAGTAATGTTTCTTGTCCTACATGTCCTCTTCAGTGCTGTTCTGAAGAAGAGTCATTTTGGCCTCAAAAAGTTAACTGTATTTCTCTCCAAGTATGCTGTTAGACTTGCTGAACTTCTCCAGCACTTTCTAGTTTCATTTCAGTTATTAAATGTCCGCAGCATTATTTTTTTGTACGAATGTTTCATAATGGCGCTGTCCAAAATCTTGAGGTATGTTGTCGATATATTTGTTCAGTCAATGGGGGAGTATTCCATCACACACTTGACGTGATCCTTCTCAGTATTAGAGAAGCGATTGGAGTCAGAAATCCCATGACTGATGGCAGTTTTCTTGTAGCAACATTATTTAAGTAGGGAGGACAGTTCATTTTGGGATTAATAGTAACTCCCAGATTGTTGATCGTTGAAGACTAGGTAATGGCAACACCATTGAATTTCCAGAGGTAGTGATTAGATTATCTTAATCAGGATGTGTGAAAT
>NW_025171800.1:0-1817 GCF_004010195.1 Chiloscyllium plagiosum | reverse complement strand
GGCCTATCACCCTCACCATCACCTCCTTCCACCTATCATATTCCCAGCTCCCCTTCCCCAAATTTCCTCCCCCCTACTCTTTATCTCAGCCCGCTTGGCACACCAGCCTCATTCCTGAAGAAGGGCTTATGCCCAAAATGTCGATTTTCCTGCTCCTCGGATGCTGCCTGGCCTGCTGTGTTTTTCCAGCACGACATTTTTCAATTCTAGAAGAGATTGAGGTTCATAAGGAAGAGGTATTGGAATTATTACAGAATGTGAAGATAGACAAGTCCCCTGGGCCAGATGGGATCTATCCTAGGATCCTCTGGGAAGCAAGGGAAGAGCTTGCCGAGCCTTTGGCATTGATCTTCAAATCATCATTGCCTGCAGGAATAGTGCCTGAGGACTGGAGGATAGCAAATGTGGTTCCCCTGTTCAAAAAGGGTAGTAGAGACAAGGCTGGTAATTACAGACCAGTGAGTCTCACTTCAGTTGTTGGTAAAGTGTTGGAAAAGGTTATAACCATCTAGAAAAGAATAATCTGATCAGGGACAGTCAGCACGGTTTTGTGAAGGGTAGGTCGTGCCTAATGAATCTTACTGAGTTTTTTGACAAAGTGATCAAACAGGTAGATGAGAGTAAACCGGTTGATGCGGTGTATATGGATATCAGCAAGGCGTTCGATAAGGTTCCCCACAGTAGGCTATTATACAAAATGCGGAGGAATGGGATTGTGGGAGACATAGCAGTTTGGATAAGTAATTGGATTACTGAAAGAAAACAGAGGGTTGTAGTTGATGGAACATGTTCATCTTGATGTCCAGTTACTAGAGGCGTACCACAAGGGTCAGTGTTAGGTCCACTGCTGTTCGTCATTTTTATAAATGACCTGGATGAGGGCATAGAAGGGTGGGTTAGCAAATTTGCGGACGACACTAAGGTAGGTGGAGTTGTGGATAGTGATGAAGCATGTAGTAGGTTGCAGAGAGACATAGATAGGATACAATGCTGGGCTGAGAAGTGGCAAATGGAATTTAATATGGACAAGTGTGAGGTGATATACTTTGAACGGAATAATCGGAATGCAAAGTACTGGGTAGGATTCTAGGGAGTGCGGATGAGCAGAGGGATCTCGGTGTCCATGTACACAGATCCCTGAAAGTTGCCACCCAGATTGACAGGGTTGTTAAGAAGGCATACAGTGTTTTGGCCTTTATTAATAGAGGGATTGAGTTCCGGAACCAGGAGGTTATGCTGCAGCTGTACAAAGCTCTGGTACGGCCACACTTGGACTGTTGTGTACAGTTCTGGTCATCTCATTATAAGAAGGATGTGGAAGCTTTGGAAAGGGTGCAGAGGAGATTTACAAGGATGTTGCCTGGTATGGAAGGAATGTCTTACGAGGAAAGGCTAAGGGCCTTGAGGCTGTTCTGGCTAGAGAGAAGAAGGTTGAGAGGTGACGTAATAGAGATGTACAAGATAATCAGAGGATTAGATAGGGTGATTTGGAGATGCCGGTGTTGGACTGGGGTGTACAAAGTTAAAAATCACACAACACCAGGTTATAGTCCAACAGGTTTAATGGGAAGCACACTAGCTTTCGGAGCGACGCTCCTTCATCAGGTGATTGTCACCTGATTGTCACCTGAACAATCACCTGATGAAGGAGCGTCGCTCCGAAAGCTAGTGTGCTTCCAATTAAACCTGTTGGACTATAACCTGGTGTTGTGTGATTTTTAACTTAGATAGGGTGGACAGGGAGAGCCTTTTTCCAAGCATGGGGAAGGCAAACATGAGGGGACACAACTTTAAAGTGAGGGGAAATAGGTATAAAA
>NW_025171799.1:1313-1817 GCF_004010195.1 Chiloscyllium plagiosum | reverse complement strand
TGTAATTCTTCCTTGTCCTTTCTTTCTACTGTGGCATCCAGAAATGCGAGTTTGTCGTCAGTTTCTTCCTCCTTAGTGAACTTTATGCCTGTAAGGGTGTTGTTGATGATGTTAAATGTCTCTTCTATCTTGTTTCGTTTTGTGATGACAAAGGTGTCATCTGCATGGCGAACCCAGATTTTTGGTTTGATGATTGATAGGGCTGCTTGTTCTAGCCTTTGCATTACCGCTTCTGCTATGAATCCTGATAGCGGAGATCCCATGGGTGTGCCGTTGGTTTGTTTGTAGCCTATGTTGTTGAAAGTGAAGTGGGTGGTGAGGCACAAGTCCACTAGCTTCATGATATTTTCGTTGGTAATGGGATTGATGGTGGTTGGCGTGTGTGTGATGGTCTGTTCTAAAAGTGTGGCGAGTGTTTCCTTTGCTAGGTCGATGTTGATGGAGGTGAACAGTGCTGTTATGTCGAATGAGATCATTGCTTCGTCTTCCTCTATTTTGGTGTTT
>NW_025171799.1:0-1268 GCF_004010195.1 Chiloscyllium plagiosum | reverse complement strand
GGTAGTGAGACTATAGGTCTGAGGGGGGCTCCTGGTTTATGGATTTTTGGTAGTCCGTAGAATCGTGGGGTATTGGTCCCGTCGGGTTTCATTTTCTGGAATTCCGTATTGTTTAATTGTCCGGAATTATGTAATTTTATTTGGAGATATGTAATTTTGTTTCCTAGTTGTGGGGTCGGGTCTAGCGCCACCTCTTAGATGAAGTCTTCCCATCTATCTTTCTCCATGGCACATTTGCTTGTGGTTCAATCATCGTCTAGAATAACCTCAAGTTTCTGCTTTATTAAGCTAGCTCCTAACTCCCTACAGAATCACAAAAGGAGCTCATCACCTATGGCTCAGAGATTCAGGAGGTAGAAAATTATGGGTAAAGTCCCGCTCCAGAGACTCAAGCACAAAATTCTAGACTGACAATCCAGATTAGTATTGAGCGAGTACTACATGAAAGGCTGAACCATTTTCTACAGTTGTCAAAATTGATGTTCTGTTTCTGATCTTACCTGGAGTAATCAAGTAATTTTTAATGTCACAGCCAATACTGGTAATCAATAAAACAGGTGGAGGTCATTGTCACACTGGTGTTTGAGAGAACATGGTTTTAAAAAATTGGATGCCATATTTCTGAGATTGCAACAGTGGCTATACTCCAAATATACTTGAAAGACAGTTAAGTGCTTCTGAATGTCCCAAAAGATCAAAAGGAGTTATATAAATACAAGCTATTGTTTTATTCCACTCCCCATATTGTTTGTTCTAATATGGACAACAATATTACTGTCTGCTGCTAAGATATCCCTTACCCTTGCAATGTGTAAACAACACATTTCTTCAGAATTAGTAGCTATGGTTACTGACATCCTTATCTATCCCCTTAATTGCAGAATTCCCTCATCACTACTATATTTCAAATGTAATATTGGACAGGCTAATAAATGATTCACAAGGTGCAACATGACAATAGTCTTGCACCACATTAACCTTCTCTGTGGCAAGATGGCTACCTAACACCTTTGTAAATGATCATAATTGCAAGCTGCATTTGGGAAATCTGCATAAAACTACAATATTTACATGGGCATTGCTGAAACAATCAATACAGTTCATACAATTTGTACTCACACTTTAGAGCCAAGTGTTGTCATAGCTGTTTGAATAAGAGGCTCTTTGTTATTCGGATCTACCAGAAAACTATCACTTATTTTGTCCAGGTGTTCAATGGCATGGCGAGCAGCCAGTTCATAACCATCAGCTATGCGAATAGGGTGAAT
>NW_025171798.1:0-1817 GCF_004010195.1 Chiloscyllium plagiosum | reverse complement strand
GAGGCATTTGTGGGGACCGTCCTTTATCTTACCACTTTTTCCAGACTGCTGCCCCTGTACTTGCATATTGCCTTGTCTGTCTCAGCCAGACAGCTCAGTGACTCTTAGTTTAAATGTGAATTCCACAAACTCATGTCCCAAGTACAGAGCGTTTTAGTCCAGGGTGTGTAATGGGAATTTTTAAACCACCTACCAGCCCTGTATTTCACCTTGGTTCTGTACTCTGATTATCTCATTTTTGATGGCTTTTCACTTTTTACCTGTTCCTTTACCTGCAAAAATCTGCTACCAATCAACTATTGAATGTTCTTGTCAAATACCATCAAAATACCCCTCCCTCCAATTTAGTACAACTTGCGAAACAATCTCTTGGCCAAACAAGTCACAGCACATTTATCCATCTCTTAAGTCAACAGGGACAGAATGAAAAATGCAAATACAATTAGCCCCTATTTGCATGTTCCTTTGCTTCGGACCCATTTGATGGCTACATTCTCGTGGCTTGTTCCAGACTCTCCTCGAGGCGAAGCATTTATTCAGTGTTCAACAATTGAATGTGTGCGTTTAATTAAATAAACGCTATTCTTTTTTTTAATAAGCGATATAGGGTCCAATGCTATTGTCAGAAGTGAGTACTTCATCTGAAGAAATACTTTTATACTGATCTCTCCACTGGAAGCAAATTTTTCCCCCATAAAATCAGCGATAATGTGCACTTCACTCAAAGGCACAAACCAGCTGACATCTGTCAAGAGAACAAACTGACAGTGAAGCATCGCCTCCCCCCGCTCCTGATAATGTGACAGTCTGTAGTTTGGTCACTTGCATTTAAATCAAAGATTTTAACTGTTTCATCATTGGTAACAAATTTAAGTTTCAATCATGAGCAAAAGCTCAACAAGATCTGATCGTGGAATCCAGGGGAAGGTCATGATTGTTGTTAAATAAAGGAAGACGGTATAAAGCTGATGTTGGGTGGGAGGGATATCTTGTGTTACAGTGATAGTGTCCCTATCATGCTCCGTAGCTGTGCATTAACATCTTAGAACAGGTTGATTTAAAAAAAAAAGATAAGTTTTTAAATATCTATGTATAAGGCAGACATTAAACCCTGTGCCTGGTGCTTCGGAACACGTTTGAATTCAGTAAAGCAAGATTAACAAAATAATGCAGTCAGAGAAAACAACATGAAATTAAACTGGTGTGAGACCTAAACAGGTATTTGAAACAGGTTCACAGAGATAAAGCAAAGTGTAATCAGAAAAGACAAATATGCACCGACAACTGGCAGAAGCAGGAAAACCTGCAATTGTGACGGTCTGAATAACAGAGAAATAAAGATGATATTTTGTGTCTGTCTTCAGAGAGGAACATTCACTCCACTCTCAATAATACAAGACAAGCAATGTCCTAGTGAAAATGAGCAGATCGATGAATTGGTCAGTAGTGAACAGAAGTAGTACTGGGAAATTAATATAATCCCAGAAACTGAAGATCAACATTCGAAATCCTCAGAATATTGGTTGCAGTGATCATGATCTTTCGCTGCCACTCTGGTACATATTTGTATTTTCTGCCACCTTTTGCTTTATCTGTAGAAAGCTTTTTAAACAATTTCATTTCTATCACTGGTTTCAATTCTTGTTGTTTTCTCTCTTAATGCATTTTTTTTAGTCCTATGCCCAGAATTCAAAAAAGGTGTTCTGAATCCCCAGGCCTGGGGTTTAACATCAGCATTTTTTAAAGCAACCTGTTCATTCCCACTGTACCACAAGACGCCCCTTCCACCCAACATAAGCTTTAAACACCACTTACTT
>NW_025171797.1:0-1817 GCF_004010195.1 Chiloscyllium plagiosum | reverse complement strand
ATATAGAAGCTGACATTGTGGACGACAAACGATTTAGATCATTACTTTAAATGGATTGATTTAAAGTAAGAAATTAGAGGCGTGACACAAGGGAGAGGCCCTCAGCAGAATGAGAATTTGCAAATGCAAGTGTTACCGCATCAGAAACCAGGTTTGGTAGAGAATACAGGGCTGATGGGTGAATGTGTCTCGGTGCGAACTGGGGTACAGTCAGTAGAATTGAATTGTAGATATTGCAACTCAAACTGGGTTATCATTTGATGCTGCAGCAACAGCAGAAGCAGAACTGTATTCAACGGCAATCTGTAACATTTTCCAGACGATAGTTCATCAGTCTACCATTACCATCAAGCCAATCCATGGTTCAGTGATGATGTGGCTGAACATGCCAGGGTCTAAATCACGTGGACCTAAACCTGCTGACAACCCATTAAAGCTACCACACTTAACTGGTTACATTCCGACCAGCAGAACTAATGTCTGATGGAGAGGGGAAATGATCCCAAGACTAACAGATCAGATCTAAGTTCTGTCGTCTTGCCAAATCCAAACAATAATGTCGATGGACTATTAAACAATTTACTGGAGGAGAGGACTCGACAAATATCCTCATCCAAAATATCCGAACAGCTCTGTACGTCAGTGAAAAAAGTAAAGGTTGTAGTGTCTGCACTATCCTCAGCCAGACGTGTTGAATGGATGATCCACCTCACACTCATCCTGATTCCCACAGAATCGCAGATGCCAGTCTTCAAGCAATTCTATTTGCTGTACAGTCATGAGGAAACAGCTGAACACTATTGATACGACAAAAGCAATGGGCACTGACACCATTCCTGCAATAGGACTGAAGACTTGTGCTGCACAACAAGCCGTGTCCCTGGGGAAGCTCTTTCATTCCAGCTCCAACTCTGACATCTCCCTGGCAATGAGGAAAATTACTCAACTATGTCCAGTCCCTGACTAGGAGAATAATTACAATCTGACCAATTACCACACCCTCAGTCCCATCACGACAGTCAAATTGGTGGGAATACTTTTTGAGAGAGCTGTCAAGTAGCACCGAAATAATCAGGTCAGTGTGGTTTCCGATAGGTCCCCATGTGGAGATGGTGCTGTAGTGAACATATCATTGGATTACGAATCCAGACCAGGTCAATGCTCTGGCAGCTGGTGGAATGTAAATATAATTAATAAAGTATCGAGACCTAAAATCTGGTGTCAGTAATAGTGATCTTGTGTCCAATGTTGATTGTAAACATCAATCTCCTTCACCAATATACTTTCAGGCATTGAATCTCCCGTGCTTTCCTGGTTATGCCGAAAAGTGTCTCCAGACGCACAGACATGGTCTCTGTATCGGCCACGTGAGGAATCAATAGTATCAAACTACTCTGAGGTATTAAATGATAAAACCTGACAGAACACCCGGCATCAACGTCGTTATCTGAAAAGGGAACGGGAAACACAGTCCTGTTGACCCTGCATAGACATCCTTCCTAACATCTGAGAGCTTGTGACAGCATTTACAGAGCTTTCCCACAGACTGCACAGAAACATCGGGAGAGGAGGAGGTCATTCAGCACACTGAGCTTTCCCCATGCTATTTCATGGCCGAACATCTCCTCAATGCAGTTTTCCCCACACAATGTTCATATCCCAAAATATGTTTAAACATTATGAACTATAGTGCCTTCGGCCCATCAATATATGGGGAGTTCTTTGATAATGCTTGTTTATTAAGTACGATTTGACTGCAATGCGATTCGTGAACCATTTTCTATCAAGTGAACTATCATCCCTGCTTCCAATCTGTC
>NW_025171796.1:0-1817 GCF_004010195.1 Chiloscyllium plagiosum | reverse complement strand
GAGTTTAGCGTGGTGACGGAGATCGGCGTGAGGGCGGAGAATATTATATTATAGTTCAAGTACTTTAGATGGGTCAGTTTTTGTCCAGTGTGTACAGGAGGGTTTCCTGACACAGTATGTAGACAGGCCAACAAGGGGCGGGGCCACATTAGATTTGGTACTGGGTAATGAGCCCGGCCAGGTGTTAGACTTGGAAGCAGGGAATAGTCGAGCACTTTGGTGATAGTGACACAATTTGGTTATGTTTACTTTAGTGATGGAAAGGGATAGGCATATACCGCAGGGCAAGTGCTACAACTGGGGGCAAGACAATTTCAATGCGATTAGGCAAGATTTGGGATGCGTAGGATGTGGAAGGAAACTGCAGGGGATGGGCACATTTGAAATGTGGAGCTTATTCAAAGACCAGTTACTGCGGTTCCTTGATAAGTATGTACCAGTCAGGCAGAGAGGAATTTGTCGAGCGTGGGACCGTAGTTTGCTATGGAGATTGAATGTCTTGTTAAGAGGAAGAAGGTGGCTTATGTTAGGATGAGATGTGAAGGCTCAGTTAGGGCGCTTGAGAATTACAAGTTAGCCAGGAAAGACCGAAAGAGAGAGCTAAGAAGAGCCAGGAGGGGACATAAGAAGTCATTGGTAGATAGGATCAAGGAAAACCCTGAGGCTTTCTGTAGGTATATCAGGAATAAAAGAATGACTAGAGTAAGATTAGGGCCAATAAGCGTAGTAATAGGAAATTGTGCATGGAGTGAGAGGAGATGGGGGAAGTGCTAAATGAATACTTTTTGTCAATATTCACATGAGAAAAAGACAATGTTGTCGAGGAGAATACTGAGATTCAAGCTACTAGACTAGATGGGATTGAGGGGCATGAGGAGGAGGTGTTAGCAGTTCTGGATAGTGTAAAAATAGATAAGTCCCCAGGGCTGAATGGGATTTTCTATGGATTCTATGGGAAGCAAGGAAGGAGATTGCTGAGCCTTTGGCTTTGATCTTTATGCCATCATTGTCTACAGGAATAGTGCCAGAAGACTGGAGGATAGCAAATTGTGTTCCCTTGTTCAAGAAAGGGAGTAGAGACAACCCTGGAAATTATAGACCAGTGAGCCTTACTTCGGTTGTGGGTAAAGTGTTGGAAAAGGTTATAAGAGATAGGATTTATAATCATCTAGAAAGGAACAAGTTGATTAGGGATAGTCAACACGGTTTTGTGAAGGGTAGGTCATGCCTCACAAACCTTATTGAGTTCTTTGCGAAGGTGACCAAACAGGTGGATGAGGGTAAGGTGGTTGATGTGGTGTATATGGATTTCAGTAAGGTTTTTGATAAGATGCCCCACGGTAAGCTATTGCATAAAATACAGAGGCACGGGATTGAGGGTGATTTAGTGCTTTGGATCAGAAATTGGTGAGCTGAAAGAAGACAGAGGGTGGTGGTCGATGGGTAATATTCATTCTGGAGTTCAGTTACTAGTGGGGTACCACAAGGATCTGTTTTGGGTCCATTGTTGATTGTCATTTTTATAAATGACCTGGATGAGGGCAGAGAAGGATGGGTTAGTAAATTTATGAATGACACTAAGGTCGGTAGAGTTGTGGATAGTGGAAAAGGATGTTGCAGGTTACAGAGACATCGATAAGCTGCAGAGCTGGGCTGAGATGTGGCAAATCGGGTTTAATGTGCAAAAGTGGTGAGGTGATTCACTTTGTAAAGAGTAAAAGGAATGCAGAATACTGGGCTAATTGTAAGATTCTTGGTAGCTTAGATGAGCAGAGGGATCTTGATGTCTAGGTACATAGATCCCTGAAAGTTGCCAC
>NW_025171795.1:0-1817 GCF_004010195.1 Chiloscyllium plagiosum | reverse complement strand
AGTTTATCACATAAGAATTCAGTGATAACGCCATGAGGCCATTGACTTGCCCAATCCTCCACAATGTGACTAACTTAGAACATAGAACATAGAAGAATACAGCGCAGTACAGGCCCTTTGGCCCTCGATGTTGCGCCGATCCAAGCCCACCTAACCTATACTAACCCACTATCCTCCATATACCTATCCAATGCCCGCTTGTGCAGTATGATATGGCCTGGGACTTGCCTTAATGTTATCCTTGACTTCCTTATCAAGATATGGATGACTGTTCTCCGTTATGCAACCCCTGTTCCATCTTTAATATCTCCCTAATTATTTGCTGAATTTCTTCATCTGCCCTGCCTTTGACTAGTCTTTTCTTCCCCCAGTCACGGCCAAATCCTTCCTTACGCCAGTATAATTATCATTGCCTAACGATAAAACTTACATGTATGACTCAGTCTTCGCTCTTTCAATCTGAATGTGAAACTCCAGCATGTTGTGGTTACCCCTTCCAAGGCAAAGCTTAAATACCAGATAATCCACCAATCCTTCCTTGATATGTAATATCAAATCTAAATTAGCCCATTTTCTGGTTGGTTCCATAACAATGATGTTTGGTTTATTTTAAAATCTGTAAGTAATAAAGTGATATTAACTCTTCATTATAGAAAATGTGAAAGTGAACTGTTGTATATTTCCCATGGACTAATCGAGCAACAGTCAGATATTGTCAGTGAAGCAGGATTCTGTGAACAGGACTATCTCCCAGGCAACATCACCACCCTCTCTGATAGGTTCTGTCCCACTGACAGGACACAGCCAGGCAGAGGGGGACAGCTCCTTGGTATATAGTCAATATAGGGTGTCATGGTGACTCAGTGGTTAGCACTGCTGCCTCACAGCACCAGGGTCCCAGGTTTGATTCCAGCCTCGGGCAACTGTGTGGAGTTTGCACATTCTCCCTGTGTCTGTGTGGGTTTCTTTCCGCAGTCCAAAGTTGTGCAGTTCAGGTGAATAGGCTATGGTAAACAGCCCATAGTGTTACGTGCATTAGTCAGGGGTGGGGGTGTGTGTTGCTCTTCGGAGGGTTGGTGTTGACTGGTTAGGCCAAAGGGCCTGTTCCCACACGGTAGGGAATCGAATCTAATCATAGTGCTCAGTATTGATGCTGGATCCTGTGGCTGCTAGACTGTTCTGCAGCAGGTTATGGAGGAATCAATAAAAGGGAAAAATAATTGACCACATCGCCACCGATCTGCCTGCTGCAGAAACACCTCTCCATTTCATATATCGGTAATAATGGTCACTGCACTGTTCTTATGGGGAGCAGGGGTTATCATCACGTTTTGCAGACCATCCTCACGATGATAGGTAGCCCCTTGAGCACTGAATGGAACAGACTTTAAACAGATTGAACAACTAATGGTGATGCATTCATGAGGTGCAGAGACCCATCATCAGCAGCAAAGCCATACTCTGTATAACTCATACAGTCTGGAACCTCACAACCCAACATATCTCACACTGTACAGTGATGGTCACTGCCCAGCATACCTCCCACTGTACAGTAACTGTCACAGTTCGACGTAACTCCCACTGTACAGTAACCATCACGGACCGAATTACCTCCCACTGTACAGTAACCATCACGGTCCGACATACCTCCCACTGTACAGTAACTGTCGCAGTTCAACGTAACTCCCACTGTACATTGACAATCAAGACAGGGATCCTCCCTGGGTCAATGATGAGTGCACAAGGACATGCTGGGAGCAGCACCAGCCAGACCGAGATATGAAGGGACAACCTGGAGAAAATCTTACTTAATAATT
>NW_025171794.1:0-1817 GCF_004010195.1 Chiloscyllium plagiosum | reverse complement strand
TCTAGCTTTAAACACTGCAGACTAGCGTTAATCACTGCAATCTAGCTTTAAACATTGCAGGCTTGCTTTGAACACTGCAGGCTAGCGTTAAACACTGCAGACTAGCTTTAAACACTGCAGGCTAGCTTTAAACACTGCAGGCTAGCGTTAAACACTGCAGACTAGCGTTAAACACTGCAGATTAGCGTTAAACACTGCAGGCTAGCTTTAAACACTGCAGGCTAGCTTTAAACACTGCAGGCTAGCTTTAAACACTGCAGGCTCGCTTTGAACACTGCAGTCTAGCGTTAAACACTGCAGTCTAGCGTTAAACACTGCAGTTTAGCGTTAAACACTGCAGACTAGCGTTAAACACTGCAGGCCAGCTTTAAACACTGCAGGCTCGCTTTAAGTGGTGTCATCTTCTCGTGTTATTTCCCTTTCTAATGCATCTGATCAATCAATAACATGATCAGCTGGCATGATAATAATGAAACCATTGAACTCGCCAGGCAGTGCAACTTTGATCTGCTCCATTGCAATTGACAGGCGTGGGTTCCTCACGCAATCTGATTCCCTCTGGTTGCTCCAGAATGTCATATCCCTAATGTACTACTCCACCTATAACCGATGCAGTTTTAATTTCTCACTGATCAATCTTGACAAGCTGGGAAAGCCATGATACAATCATACAGCTGCAGGCAGTCTATCTTCAGTCAATTGCTCTGTGGCGGCTGTCAGACGTTTGTTGTCTCCCACTTTCTCCCCTGGAATTCTTTTTGAAGTTGCACAGTGGCTGACCTCTTATTCATTATTTCCCAGGTTTCCCGAGTGCTTTTCTTTCTCATTTTCTCCAGCGCTTCCATTTTTCAGGCTTTTAAAACTGAATTTCTTCTGAAAGGTAAAGTCGCCGAAAATGTCCCAATCCCAGCAGGTGACCAGAGTTTCTGCCCCACCTCCAGCAAAGTTGCATCAATCGAGTTACAGTAAGAGCAGGTTTGAGGAGAATCCTGGCATTTTTGTCACCATTACTTCGTTATTCTTCAACCCTATTTCTCCTCTTCAATATTATCAGCTTGGCCCTCCATTAAACCAACATCCGAATACAGTAAATCATGGGCCGAATGGCCTGTGCTATATGAACCTATCATACTCTTTTGAAGTGTTGTCAAATTTCTTTGCCTGGCTCAGTACGTTTTTCTATATCTTTGAAAGTTAAGCTTCTTCAAGGACATGTGCAGTCGTTACTTTTGTTCCTGAGGCATCTGATTCCAGTGCCTTTGTTCAGATCTTAAAATCTTTGTGTGGAGAAATTTATTCTGATTTCCTCTCTAGTTCTTTCACAAATGGTTTGAAATCTATGATTTTCGGTTGCACCCTCCGATCAAGGCAGTTTCTCTCCTTAGGTTCTGTCAAAATACCTTTTCTTTTTGTTTACACTTTATCTCTCCCTAACCTTCCACGAAAAATACCCCATTCGAGCAATCATACAGTTATTTCTGAATGGTCTGACCCATTTGAAGCTGGTAAAATTACTCCAAATAGCTATTGGTAGATTTTTGAGCTGTTTTGTACACAATATGCATAACGTACAGCAAAGTCTGAATTTTCACAGCAGAGAGCGGCGCGAGCTGGGCGGAAGTGAAGTTGGAGCGCAGAGCTAGTCGGGAAGGTAAGTGATTGATATTTGAGTGGGTGTGTTCTAGACCCCAGGCCTCCCTCCCATCCTTCTCCTCTAACCTAACTTTAAAGTCCACAGGTAAGCTGCTCAGTGTTCTTGTTTTGGAGATGAGGTGTAGAGTAACGGCAGCGCAGGGAGTGGAATGTTCCTCCTGCAG
>NW_025171793.1:0-1817 GCF_004010195.1 Chiloscyllium plagiosum | reverse complement strand
TATTCGAGAACAGATGCCTCACTTCTGTTGGTGCAAATATTGTTGTAAGTCATAGCTGGGTACTAATAGTTAGATGTAAGGGAGAGAATCGTCCTCAGGTTGGGCACTATAAGAATCCTGGAAGACCCCCATTTCTGGTTTACTTCCTAATGAACAAACATTAAGCATGAGCACCTATTTCTTTCAAATTTGGTTTCATTTTTCTTGTTTGATTCCCTGCTATGATTACACTGTGTCTGGATGGTTGACAGGCTGGGAGATTGTGGGTTGGGACTTAATTGACTGAATGCTTTATTGTTCCAGAAGGTATAAAGGGGGAGGGGGGGTCAAAGCTTCAGCAGAAATCCCGCAGAGCTGAGAACAGACCGACATCTTACTCCGTGGGAACAGAACAGAGAAATCAGAACCTGAAATCTGACCTGACACCAGCTGACCCTGTGATCAGTGCTTTCATTAGCAGGGCTGCAAATATGTTGCTGGAAAAACGAAGCAGGTCAGGCAGCATCCAAGGAGCAGGAGAATCGACGTTTTGATTAGCAGAGCCAACCCTCTACCTTTACCTAGTGTCCCATTTGACTACCCCCTTGATATTCAGGATCCAATCCTTGTCATCCTGAAGCCATGTCTCTGTAAGGAGTCTCAGATCATATTTATTCTCTTCAATGTGTGCAGTCAATTCATTCGCTTTTGTTACAATGCAACACACTTTCAGACACTGTTTTTAGTTTCAATTTTTGTGATCCTTAGAATCCAATTTTGATTGCTGAAATATTTGCTCTCCTTGTCCCTTTCTGTCATTCTCTGATGTTCATTTTCCACACGACTACATTGCTCACTGGCCTTGATTTGGAGTGGCCATGCTAAATTGCCCATAGTGTCCATCGATGTGCAGGTTAGGTGGGTTAGCCATGGGAAATAGTAATAGAAGCAGGAGTAGGCCCATTTGTCCCGTCTCGCCTGCTCAGCCATTTATTAAGATCATGGCTGATCTATCCATTGTCTCAGCTCCTCCTCCCTGCATTGTCACAACTACCCTTTATTCCCCTACTATTGCAAAACCCCATCCAACTGTGTCTTAAATATACTTAATGAAGCTGCCTCTACTGCTTCCTTCGGCAGAAAATTCCATAGATACACTACTCTCCAGGAAACACAATTCCTCCTCATCTCTGTCCTAAATCTACTCCTCCTAATAATTAGGCCTGGTTTCATTCACCAGCAGAAATGACTGGATAGGGTAGGGCTTCATCCTACAGTGCAATGAAATCCCACTTTCCACCAAAACCTCGGATGTACTCACTCACTCAGTTGCTGTCTCACAAATGCAAGATTTCACTGCAATTTCTTCTGCTCCCATTAAGGGCAAAACATCTTTGAAAGCTGCTCCGAAACTCCAGCCTTCACAATCACACTTCTGCTTTCACCGAAGGAGATTAGAGTCATACAGAACGGAAACAGACCCTTTGGTTCAACTTGTCTGGCCAAACAGATATCCTAAATTAATCTAGTCCAATTTGCCTGCATGTGGCCTATATCCCTCTGAACCCTTCCTATTCATGTACAAATCCAGATGCCTTTTAAAATTTCCCCTCACCTCAAACATGTGCCTTCTAGTTATGGACTCTCCTACCTTGGGGAAAAGACCTTGGGTATTCACTCTATCCATGCCTCTGATGAGTGTCTATAAGGTCACTCCTCAGCCTCCAATGCTCTCGGCAAAATATCCCCAGCCTATTGAGCATCTCCCTGTAGCCTGAACCCTCCAACTCTGACAGCAGCCTCGGAAATCTTTTCTGACCCCTTTCAAACTTTCACAA
>NW_025171792.1:0-1817 GCF_004010195.1 Chiloscyllium plagiosum | reverse complement strand
TCCAGTGGCAGCGCTGTCTGCATTGCCGATCGGTCTCAATCTCCATTATGGTAGAGAAGGCCTGGCCACGTGTCTCTGGCCTGGCCACGTGTCTCTGGCCTGGCCACGTGTCTCTGGCCTGGTCATGTGTCTCTGGCCTGGCCACGTGTCTGTGGCCTGTCCACGTGTCTCTGGCCTGGTCATGTGTCTCTGGCCTGTCCACGTGTCTCTGGCCTGGTCATGTGTCTCCGGCCTGTCCACGTGTCTGTGGCCTGTCCATGTGTCTCTGGCCTGGCCACGTGTCTCTGGCCTGTCCACGTGTCTCTAGCCTGTCCACGTGTCTCTAGCCTGGCCACGTGTCTCTGGCCTGTCCACGTGTCTATGGCCTGGCCACGTGTCTCTGGCCTGGCCACGTGTCTGTGGCCTGTCCACGTGTCTGTGGCCTGTCCACGTGTCTCTGGCCTGGCCACGTGTCTGTGGCCTGTCCACGTGTCTCTGGCCTGTCCACGTGTCTGTGGCCTGTCCATGTGTCTGTGGCCTGTCCACGTGTCTCTGGCCTGTCCACGTGTCTATGGCCTGGCCACGTGTCTCTGGCCTGTCCACGTGTCTCCGGCCTGGCCGCGTGTCTCCGGCCACATGTCTCCGGCCTGGCCGCGTGTCTCCGGCCACAAGTCTCCGGCCTGGCCACGTGTCTCCGGCCTGGCCACATGTCTCCGGCCTGGCCATATGTCTCCGGCCGGGCCACGTGTCTCTGGCCTGGCCATGTGTCTACGGCCTGACCACGTGTCTCTGGCCTGGCCACATGTCTCTGGCCTGGCCACATGTCTCCGGCCTGGCCACGTGTCTCCGGCCTGGCCACGTGTCTCTGGCCTGGCCACATGTCTCTGGCCTGGCCACATGTCTCCGGCCTGGCCACGTGTCTCCGGCCTGGTCACGTGTCTCTGGCCTGGCCACATGTCTCCGGCCTGGCCATGTGTCTCCGGCCTGGCCACGTGTCTCCGGCCTAGCCACGTGTCTACGGCCTGGCCACGTGTCTCCGGCCTGGCCACATGTCTCCGGCCTGGCCACATGTCTCCGGCCTGGCCATGTGTCTCCGGCCTGGCCACGTGTCTCCGGCCTGGCCATGTGTCTCTGGCCTGGCCACGTGTCTCCGGCCTGGCCATGTGTCTCTGGCCTGGCTGCGTGTCTCTGGCCTGGCCACGTGTCTCCGGCCTGACCATGTGTCTCCGGCCTGGCCACGTGTCTCTGGCCTGGCCACGTGTCTCTGGCCTGGCTGCGTGTCTCTGGCCTGGCCATGTGTCTCCGGCCTGGCTACGTGTCTCCGGCCTGGCCACGTGTCTCTGGCCTGTCCATGTGTCTCCGGCCTGGCCGCGTGTCTCTGGCCTGGCTGCGTGTCTCTGGCCTGGCCATGTGTCTCCGGCCTGGCCATGTGTCTCCGGCCTGGCTACGTGTCTCCGGCCTGGCCACGTGTCTCTGGCCTGGCTGCGTGTCTCTGGCCTGGCCATGTGTCTCCGGCCTGGCCATGTGTCTCCGGCCTGGCTACGTGTCTCCGGCCTGGCCACGTGTCTCTGGCCTGGCCACATGTCTCCGGCCTGGCCGCGTGTCTCTGGCCTGGCCACGTGTCTCTGGCCTGGCCATGTGTCTCTGGCCTGGCCACGTGTCTCTGGCCTGGCCACGTGTCTCTGGCCTGGCTGCGTGTCTCTGGCCTGTCCACGTGTCTCCGGCCTGGCCACGTGTCTCCGGCCTGGCCACGTGTCTCTGGCCTGGCCATGTGTCTCCGGCCTGGCAATGTGTCTCCGGCCTGGCCACATGTCTCCGGCCTGGCCACGTGTCTCTGG
>NW_025171791.1:0-1817 GCF_004010195.1 Chiloscyllium plagiosum | reverse complement strand
AAACCCGAGCACCATGTGTTAGGTAAAAGGGGTAAATGTAGGGGAATGGGTGGGTTGCGCTTCGGCGGGTCGGTGTGGACTTGTTGGGCCAAAGGGCCTGTTTCCACACTGTAAGTAATCTAATCTAATCTAATCATGTAGGCAACACGATCTTCAGGACTGTTAATCCTGATCACGGAGAACAGTATCTATGCTTTTAACTATACTATCCCCAATTATCCATCATTGGGCAACGTGGTGACACGACAATGCTGCCTCACAGTGCTGAGGACATTTGGTACATTTCCAATCTCTGGACGCTGACTGTGTGGACTTTGTACATTCTTCCCGTGTCTGCATTGGGAGCATTAACTCTTTTCTCTCTCCACAGTACGTTTCTGTGTTTGCTTCAGACTTTTACCATCTACGGTATTTTTGCTTGTGTTCGATGGAGAAATGCAGCAAATGTGACAGTTATTTTGTAAAAGCAGCCGTGGTTCGCGAGTTCCTCTGGGTATTTAGGAATCTTGCTCGGCCACTTATCTGAGTGCAGTGTCCTTGGATGCCCATTCCTTCTCTCTCAGTTCCCTCAGTCCATCGTCACTACATGCAGCCTTTCCTTGTGCCACCCCTGGGACTCCCCACACCCCATTGCCTGGCACTGGATACTCCCTTCGCAGGACTGTGTACACAACGACACTGGGAACTTTCTGACCCGCTGGGGACGCTGGGTAAAGTCCCTGCCATTGAAAGGAACAGAATAACTAGAATCGAATTGAATAGCAAAGCTGAGTAAACAGGCTGCATTACATCCATCTGCTCTGACATTTTCTAATCTTCTGTTTATCCTCGTCCATCTGCAAATAAATGGCCCATATGTATGCCTTGTCAAACAGGTTTGGTGGCGGGGATAGATATCAGATCCGGTGGTCATTGGACTGATTCAGTGGTCTCACTTTCCTGACGTCATACTTAAGTTTTTATTATCAAGTCTATCCAGTTTAAAGAAAAGGCCTTGCTGGAGTGGTGCTGAAAGGATATTTGAATTTTGCAGACATTAGAATATGTCACGTGCGAGTGAGGTTAGGAATCGTAAGGTAGCACAGTTAAATACACGATCAAAGTGCTGGTCGGGGAGGCAGCACTTCCGATATGTGGATCATTGGGATTCCCGAGTCGGTAGGATATACACAAAAAGGACGGTATGAACCTGAACTGGAAGCAATTTATGATATGTGGATTATTGGGATTCACGGGTCAGTAGGATAGACACAAGAAGAACGGGATGCACATGAACTGATAACAATCTCCGATATGTGGATCATTGGGATTCCCGGGTTGGTAGGATATAAACAAGATGGACGGGATGGACTTGAACGGGCAGCAATCTCCTGGCAGGCAGGTTTTCTATTGTCCTTTACGAGTGTTTAAACTAGTGTGTGGCGGCGGTGGGGGAGGGGTGTGTGGAAACACAGCAGTAGGTCCACAGGTACAGTGACTGAGGAGGAGTTGGAGACTAATCCCGGTACAGCTAAGACCAACAAAACAAAACAGAGGGCACTGAACACAGTGGCATGGCACTCTGAAGTGTGCTGATTTTAATATGAGGAATCTGTTGGTTTGAACAGATATGTCGATGTCGCTGCATGTCAGAAAATAGGAAGAGATAATGGTTAATCGTCCACTGTGTCCTTCACTGGACCAGCTTGTCTCTCCAGGCACCAAAACTTGTTTTTGTGGGTGAGAGAACTTCAGAATTAATACAACACAGAAGGAGGCCATTCAGCCCACCATGCGTACATGAACTCTCCAAATTGACAACTTGAAAATAGAGGGAA
>NW_025171790.1:0-1817 GCF_004010195.1 Chiloscyllium plagiosum | reverse complement strand
TCATGTCATGCAAGGGCAAATTGAATTTTTGTTAATTAGTAAGTCGCAACAATCCAGAGTAAGTTTCAAAATGTCAGAAATTCACGTTGATTACCTTGGACAGAATTCGAGCCCAGCAAGTGGGAAATCTGTCCCTCAATCCCCAGCATCCATGTTATCGCTTGCTCCATGTGTCCACTTGGAACTCTATGTGAAGGGATGTTCAGCCTGACAGAGAACTTGTGAGAATCCTCCACTGTCTGATCTACAGCTGAAACAGGAGCTATCTATTCCAGCTTGGAGGGTAGCGAAATGGAGGTGAGACAGAAAATATTAATTGGTGTAGATTCACATTGTTCTCATTGTGATTGTATCAAACCTGAGCCAGAAAAGACTCAAGCAGAAAGGAGCAGAAGTAGGCCATTCGAAACATCGCTCCTGCCCCGCCACGCCATTCTGTACCATCATAGCTCACACAGCACTTTTATGTCTTTTTCCATCGTATCCATATCATCGTGTTGCCAAGTTGCTAACACATATTTATCGATCTCTACCATAAATAGACATCGAAGTTATTCATCGCTGAGAGGAAAATGTTGCATTTCGAGACAGTTGGATTTTTGCATAAATGTTATAGGTTTTGCAGATGAGCAGCCGAGCCTGGTCTGAACACCTATCAAACCATAAACTAAAACTCGAATCTGATGAGATTTGCATCCACAACTTTTGAATGGCAGTCTTAACAAAGGCATAGAAATTCAACGCGCTTTCCATTGCACCACAGAGTCGCGGCCTCACCCAGTTTTCAGCACAAAAGTTTGCCTTAGAACGATTTCGTTCGGGACACCCACCTCACGTCAGTCTGACCTCGTCACACTTTCCAGAATCTGGTCCTTATTCACGTGTGCTCTGGCTCTTCAAGTGTTCGGCGACATACTGCTGAAATGGCCTCATAACACTTAGCATTACCACACGTTCAAATAAGAAATTCCAGACGTACAACACTCTATGGGTAAAAGCGTTCTTCCTAAATCTCCTCTAAACCGCTTTTCTCCTGCTTTTCATCTATGTCACTGGTTATTATTCCTTCCCAAAAAGCCTTATTCCTGTCATAAATATCTATCTTCTTCAGAATATGTGCATGTTAATCAGTTTCTCACTCAGCCTTCTCTGTGCTTAGTTACACAGCCCCAGCTTAGCTCATCTACCTTCACAATGGAATGGTCCAGCCCTTGGCATTATATTCATCTCCTGTGAACTTCTCCTCCTGCAATCAGACGGTTCCTGCAGTCATGCGATTACAACTGAACAATAAATGTTCTTTGAAGAAATGCCAAAATGTCTGAACAGAATCAGCAGCCCTTGTCCCTCTATGATGAGAAAGGACAGTCAACGCTTCGAGTCCAATTATTCGTGTTCGGAACTGATGGGATGTGTGGGTGGGTGTAAAATGTGGAAGAGGGCGGGCAGGATCCAAAATGATTGAACTCGATGTTGGGTCCTGAAATCTGCATGGTCTTTCAGAAGAAAATGAGTTGCCGATCTTCCAGCTTGCGCTGTGCCTTGAAGAAGAACTGCAGCAGACCAGAGTTAAAGTGACAGGACACTGGAAGTCCGGGGTAATTTTTGTTGATTCTGGACAGAGCATTAGTGATCTCAGCTTTGTCACCGACTCGGTTTTCCTCTCTCCATTGTAGAGAGATCACATTCTCAGCAGGAACTAGTTTTCTAGATTGAATGAAGTGCAGACAAATCACTGGAAGATGTGGCTGGAAGTTTCCACAGCGAGGAGAGATATCGGAAAACAGCAGGAAATGTATCTTACAACATAGAACGTT
>NW_025171789.1:0-1817 GCF_004010195.1 Chiloscyllium plagiosum | reverse complement strand
CCAGCATCTGCAGTCCTTGTTTTTACCTTGCAGTGGAAGGGTTCATGCCTGAAACATCGATTCTCCTGCTCCTCAGATGCTGCCTGATCTGCTGTGCTTTTCCACCACCCCAGTCTCAACAAAAATTGGTGTTATAGTAGACAGTGAAAAAGGTTATCTAAGTTACAAAGAGACCTTGATCAATTGGCTCGATGGGCTACAGAGTTGCAGAAGGGCTTATGCCCGAAACGTCGATTCTCCTGTTCCCTGGATGCTGCCTGACCTGCTGCGCTTTTCCAGCAACACATCTCCGGCTCTGATCTCCAGCATCTGCAGACCTCACTTTCTCCTACAGAGTTGCAGATGGCATTTAATTTGGAGAGAAGCAGAAGATATTGCATTTTGGTAAAACAAATAAGGACAGGACCTATACAATTAATGGTAGGGCCCTGGGTAGTGTTGTAGAAGTGAGATCAAGGGGTTCAGGTACATAATTCTTTGAAATTTGCATCACAGGTAGGCAGGGTGGTTAAGAAAGCATTTAGCACATTTGCTTTCATTGCTCAGACCTTTGAATATAGGTGTTGGGATGTCATATTGAGCTTGCACAGGATGTTGGTGAGGCCTCTTCTGAAGTACTGTGTGTGCAGTACTGGCCGTCCTGCTTTGGAAGGATATTATTAATTTGGGGAGGGTTCAGAAAAGGTTTACAAGGATGTTGCCGGGAATGGAAGGTTTGACTTATAAAAATAGGCTGGATAGGTTGGGACATTTTTCACTGGAGCATAGGAGGTTGAGGACATCTTATAGAGTTTTATAAAATCATGAGGAACATGGATAAGGTGAACAGCAAGTGTCTTTTCCCTATGGTGGGGGCGTTCAAAACTATGAAGCATATTTTAAAGGTGAGAGGAGAAAGTTTTAAAAAGAACATGAGGGGCACCCTTTTTTCCACAGAATGGAATGAACTGCCAGGTGGTGGTACAGTTACAATATTTAAGATATTTGAGGGATAAGTATACATATCGGAAAGGATTCCAGGTTTTTATTTTAATTCATTCATGGGATGAGGCTAGACCAGCATTTATTGCCCATCCTTGATTGTCCAAAGGGCCATCCTTGATTGTCCAAAGGGCAGTTAAGAGTCAACGACATTGCTGTAGGTCTGGAGTCACCTGTAGGCCAGACCAGATAAGGCTAGCAATTTCCTTCCCTAAAGGACCTCAGTGAACCAGGTAGGTTTATCCAACGATCAACAGTGGATTCATTATCATCAATAGACACTTAATTCTAGAGGTGTTATTGAATATGGGCCAAACACAGGCAAGTGGGACTAGTTTAATTTGGAAACATGGCGTAGAGTAGTTGGACCGAAGGGTATGACTCCATGACTATTTGCATGTTGGTTTCTATAAAAAACAAAATCTTGAGGCTACTACTTCTGTTGTGCCATATGTCTCTGTCTCAAAATTATTAGCACTGTTTATATTATATGCATGAATATTAAGGCAGCTATCTTTTTGGGAGGAAAGGACATTTGATTTAAGCAATGGCATACTGTCTGGATTCTTTGTTAAAATTTAATATTCCGCTACTCAGATCGAAGGTGTAAGGAAACTGTTGGCAAAACAAGTTTAATTGCAATTCTTTTGAAGTTAGGTCATTCAAGAGAGCATAACTTGGCTATGGAGCAGCAGGTATCTGGGCAAGCCAGTATGCTTAAATAATGCTTCAAACGTTTACACGGAAAATCTACTTGCCATTTGCCGGACCAACATCTTTGAAAAGAATGCTTATATATTTCAAGATATTTCAATGCAAGGGGCCGAACAGGGAAG
>NW_025171788.1:1451-1817 GCF_004010195.1 Chiloscyllium plagiosum | reverse complement strand
TAAAAACTCCATTTTGTCATCCTAATCCTAGCTAATCTTGTAGCCTTCATCTCTGCATTCTCATTAAAATTACCCTTTTGCATTGTGAATACTGATGAAAATTCATTAAGCGATTCCCCATGTCCTCAGATTGCACACAGAAATTTCCACTCCTATCTTTGATTGATCCTATCCTCACTCGAATCATCAGACTCCATTAGTTTCCAGGCCACACCAGGGCGATTCTACAGAATGCACCCAGCCCAGTCTCCAGGCTGTACCGGGCACATTCTCCAGACTACACCAGGTCCACTCTCCGGACTGCGCCGGACCTTGACTCCAGACGACACCCAGTCAAGTCTCCCGACTTAGCAGGGCCCAGTCTCC
>NW_025171788.1:0-1344 GCF_004010195.1 Chiloscyllium plagiosum | reverse complement strand
CTGAAGTCTGCAGAAAACCCAGTTTCCACAAGGAAAGCTACCCACTCGTCAGGCCGCAATCCGCCGATTCTCCAGACTGCACCATGCGCAGTCTCCAAACCGCACTGTGCCCAGACCCCAGGTCGCATTGGGCCTAGTATCCAGACTGCCCTGGACTCAATCTCCAGGTTGCTCCTGGTCCAGTCTCCAGGCCACACCGGGGTCGGTCTCCAAATTGCTCTGAGCCCAGTCTCCAGGCCACACTTGGCCCGGTCTCCAGATTGTGCTGGTCTCAGTGTCCTGGCCACACAGCACCCAATCTCCATACCACACCAGACCCATATCCATGCCGCACTCGGCCCTGACCGTAGGCCGCACCGGGCCGAGTCTCCAGACTTGCACTGGGCCCAGGCTATACACTATACTGAGCAAAGTTTCCAGACCATGCTGGGAGCAGTCTCCAGACTGCAGTACGCACAGACGCCAAGCTGAACCAGGACCAGTCTCCAGACTACAGCGGGGCCATTCTCCAGCATGCACTGGGCACAGTCTCGAGACCGTGTCGGGCTCTGTATCCAGGCTGCACTGGATGCAATCTCCAGATCGCACCAGGTCCTGTCTACAGGCCACACAGGACCCAGTTTCCAGAGTTCACTGGGTCCTGTCTCCAGGCTGCACTGGAATCATGTTCCAGGCCATTCCCTGCCAAAATCCAGCCTCACGTGGCTGAGTCTCCAGAACACACCGTTATCAGTGTCCAGGCCGCAATATGCTTGAAATTGTGAGATCGTGACTCCCCGCGCCAGCCTCTCACCTGGCACTTACCTCTTCCATTCCCATCGTAGACACTTGGATGATTTAAAAGTTTGGGAAGAAAAACCCTTCCGAAAACAGAATAAAATGAGGTAAACATTCTGACCCTGCCACCATCTTTAGGATATCTCCCATCCATTTCCTTCTTCAAAGAATGACATTGCAGACTCAGAGCAGTTTTGTCCATTTCCTGGAATGCTGTCGAGATATTAACAGAAGGAGACGAACATTTCGATTGCTGGCCCATATGCTGTAATTGGGATCGTTTCAGGACTGTAAAATAAATTATCACTATAATTGGGAAAAGCAAATCAAAACCAGTGAAGGTTCGAGAAAATGAAGTCAAATTCAACTCAACCTCTTCCAGAGTGCTTCACTCAGAGTGGCCTGAATACATAGCACTGCAGTGGTCTGCCTAACTCCCGGTGCTGGGCAGATGTCTAGTCCGGGTTTATGGATCAGCGTATTGCTGTGGTCGGTAGTTTTACGCCCTCGGCAGATTGCAAGTTTGGGCTGAGAAGAGCACTGTGCTGAACAGGTATCTCCTCGTCG
>NW_025171787.1:0-1817 GCF_004010195.1 Chiloscyllium plagiosum | reverse complement strand
TAATGAGTACTTTGCTTCAGTATTCATGAGTGAGTGGGAACTTGTCCTTTGTGAGGACAGCGTGAAATAAGCTGATATGCTCGAACAGGTTGATGTTAAGACGGACAATGTGTTGAACATATTGAAAAATCATGGGGATAGATAAGTCCCCTGGTCCAGAAAGGATATAACTAAGATGTTATGGGAAGCGAGGGAAGGGATTACTGTGTTTTGGCGATGGTCTTTGCATCTTCACTGTCCACTGGAGTCAAAACAGATGATTGGAGGATGGCAAACGTTAATCCCTTATTCAAGAAAGGGAATCGAGATGAATCAGTCTTGCATCAGCTGTGGGAAAATTATTGGAGAGGATTCTGAGAGACAGGATTTATGATTATTTGGAAAAGCATTGATTGATTAGAGATGGTCAGTATGGCTTTGTGAGCGGCAGGTTAAGCCTCACAAACCTTATTGAATTATTTGAGGATGTGACAAACACATTGGTGAGGACAGAGCAGTGGATGTGGCGTATATGGATTTTAGTCATGTGTTTGATAAGATTCCCCATGGTAGGCTTATTCAACAAGTAATGAGGCATTGGATACAGAGAAACCTGCCTGTTTAGACAATAAATTGGCTGGCTCATAGAAGACAGGGTGAGATTAAATGGATAGTTTTCAGCTTGGAGCACGGTGATCAATGGTGTTCTGAAGGGATCAGTTCTGGGATCTCTGCTCTTTGTGATATATATAAATGACTTGGATGAGGAAGTTGAAGAGTGGGTTAGTAATTTTGCCGATGACACGAGTGTTGGTAGAGTTGTGGATAGTGTGGAGAGCTGTTGTAGGTTGCCAGAGGACATTGACAGTATGCAGAGCTGCGCTGAGAAGTTGCAGATGGTGTTCAACCTGGGAAAGTGAAGTTATTCATTTTGGAATTTCAAATTTGAATGCATATATAGGATTAAATGCAGGATTCTTGACAGTGTGGAGGAACAGAGGGATCTTGAGGTCAACGTCCATAGATCCCTCATAACTGACATCCAAGGTGATAAGTTTATTAAGACAGAGTATGGTGTGTTGGCTTTCATTAGCAGGGAGAATGAATTTAAGATCCACGAGGTAATGCTGCAGTTCTATGGAGCCCTGTTTAGACTACATTTGGAATATTGTGTTCGGTTCTGATCACCTCATTATACGTCGGACGCGGAAGCTTTAGAGAGGGTACAGATGAGATTTACTAAGATGCTGCCTGCACTGGAAAGCATGTCTTATGAAGAAAGGTTGAGGGACCTGGGGTTTTGGTCATTGCAGTGAAAGAGGATGAGAGTTTACTTGATAAATTTGCAAAAGACGATGAGAGGCACAGATAGAGTGGAGAATGAAAGACCTTTTCCCCCACAAAGTGGCATAATTTTAAGGTGAGTGGAAGAAACTTCAGGGGTGATGTCAGTGGTAGGTTCATTATACATAGTGGTTTGTGCGTGAAATGCACTGCCAGTGATGGTAGTAGATTCAGATCCATTAGGGACATCGAAGAGACTCTTGGATAGGCACATGGATGATAGTAAATGAAGAGTATATCGGTTAGTTTGATCTTAGAATAGGATAAAAGGTCGGAATAATATCATGGCCAAAGTGCCTGTACTGTGATGTACTGTTCTTTATTCTATGTACTGAAATAAACAATTATTATATATTAGTAACAAATAGATTTGCGAAATTCTATTAGTGAACTTAAGAATAATGATAAATTTCATCTTGTTATTTGACTGTGCTACCTGAAAAATGAACAGGAATTGTTGGAGGGAAAAGTAATTATTTTTAAAAATAAATTTA
>NW_025171786.1:0-1817 GCF_004010195.1 Chiloscyllium plagiosum | reverse complement strand
CTGATTTTCCAATGACAGGAACAAGTCAATTCCACACACAGAACGTGCACGCGCTCAGTGTTTAAAACTATTTCCACTCCTGAGTTTCTCTTCCTGGCTGAGAAAGCCGTTGCATCTCTGCACAGTCCACAGTAACTGTTTCTCTCTCCAAAGAAGCAGCTGACAATGTAACATTACCTTTATCTGTATCTCAGCAACTATAAGGGCAGCACCAGCATTGCCAGTGGATTTTATCATCACTCTCTCAGAAGAGAGATACAGGGAACCTAACTCACTTTAATCAGGGACAAATCTAAATGGACGCATTATTCAGGAATATGGGAAATGGGGAAACGTGAGAATAACTTGCCATTTTGTTTTCCTTTCAGTTCATCAGCAGCAATCCCTTTGCTCACTTTTCATTTCTTTTCCTCTCTTTTTCTTGCCATTTCCCCATCCATTCAATTTAAACCTGGCCTCCACCTCTGCCTCCACCCTAACCATCCCTGATGCCAGGATAAATAATATTATTTCCCAGTTTGCTTTCAGTTGTGAAGCAGAGTCACTGGACTCAAACCGTTATCTGCATTTCTCCTGACAGAGGCTGCCATACCTGCGAGATTCTCCAACACTTTCAGATGCTGGAGAATTTTATTTTCGATCTCTAGCATTCACCATTCCTTGGTTTATTTCACCATTAATGTTGTTGTTTCACGGGATGCCAGCATCACTGGCAAGGGCAGCATTTGTTGTCCATCACTAATTGTCCTTGACTACGCGGCCATTTGTCAAGACAAAATGGAGCCAACAATATTGTTGTGGGTCTGAAGTCACACTGAGATCAGACTGGGTAATAATGTTAAGTTTCTTTAGCAAAGACTATCAGTGAAATAATAAAAATAAATCTTAACGGTTTCTAGTTTCCATGAGTGAAATTGTTTCATTCCAATTTTTGCCATTCGAATTTAAGCTCTGTCCCCGGCTATGGTAGGATTTTAAACACTGCCTTGGAGTCACAGCCCATTCCTCTGAATTAACTGTCTAGTTACATGATCACTCTGATACAGAGCCCTTCTCGCCTAGTCCGTATTCCCTAGTTCATGCCAGAGAGAGATAGCGGGGAAATCAGTTTAATTACTAACAATAAAAAGGATTTTGCGGGAAAAAAGCGAAAGGGAGATTGAGAGACAGTTTCATGTAAGATCACAGGTTTCAGAATGCTGAAATGAAGGCATTTCAACAGAATCCTACAACATGAGCCAGTATTCCCAGGATGATAGGTGAAGGGGATATTGGTGTCAATAAAGATGAGGGAGAGCTTTAGATGATCATTTGTTCTGCAACTTTGTAATTGGGTGTGGGGTCAGCAGAGTCTTCGCCTCATTGGGCTGAATCTAACAATAGTTTGTCTCAGTAACATTTTCATTGAGTGTGACAGAGGGATTGTCTGTACGAGACTGAACTAGTTTCATGGTGCTTTCTTATCGAACTCACCACATTAACTACCCACTCAATCTCATTGCCTCGTATTCAATGCCACCCCAATTCTCCAACCCAACATGGCTGGAGGGACTCACCATCGCACTGATGCCACTGGGTATTCTCTGATCACTGACACTGGTGCCATCTTTCAAAGGCCAATGGGCACACTGCTGTACTTGCTCAGTTTAAGCCACCCTGCACAGTTGACCCCGAGCATGGCAGGTAAGGGGAACTAACACCACGTTTTTTCAACAGGGGCACAGAGGTCCTAGTGGATGGGCTAGAACAGGGGGTCCATTCTCTTCCCAGAGGAGGCCTCACCACCAGCTCCACCAAGCATGGTCTGAGCTCACCAC
>NW_025171785.1:0-1817 GCF_004010195.1 Chiloscyllium plagiosum | reverse complement strand
GGTCAGCCCTGTACTGGTCAGCTCTCTACTGGTTAGCCCTCTACTGGTCAGCCCTGTGTTGGTCAGCCCAGTGTGGGTCAGCCATGTACTGGTCAGCCCTGTACTGGTCAGCCCTGTGTGGGCCAGCCCTGTGTGGGTCAGCCCTGTACTGGGTAGCCCTGTGTGGGTCAGCCCTGTGTGGGTCAGCCCTGTACTGGGTAGCCCTGTGTGGGTCAGCCCTGTATGGGTCAGCCCTGTGAGGGTCAGCCATGTACTGGGTAGCCCTGTATTGGTCTGCCCTGTACTAGTCAGCCCTGTGTGGGTCAACACTGTGTGGGTCAGTCCTCTACTGGTCAGCCCTGTGTTGGTCAGCCCTGTACTGGTCAGCCCTGTACTGGTCAGCCCTGTGTGGGTCAGCCCTGTATGGTCAGCCCTGTGTTGGTCTAGCCTGTACTGGTCAGCCCTGTACTGGTCATCCCTGTACTGGTCAGACCTGTTTTGGTCAGCCCTGTGATGGTCAGCCCTGTGTTGGTCAGCACTGTGTGGGTCAGCCCTGTACTGGTCAGACCTGTACTGGTCAGCCCTGTGTTGGTCAGCACTGTGTGGGTCAGCCCTGTACTGGTCAGCCCTGTGTTGGTCAGACCTGTGTTGGTCAGTCCTGTGTTGGTCAGCCCTGTGTGGGTCAGGCCTGTGTGGGTCAGCCCTGTGTTGGTCAGCCCTGTGTGAGTCAGCCCTGTGTGGGTCAGCCCTGTGTGTGTCAGCCCTGTGAGGGACAGCACTGTATTGGTCAGCCCTGTGAGGGACAGCCCTGTGTTGGTCAGCACTGTACTGGTCAGCCCTGTGTGGGTCAGCCCTCTACTGGTCAGCCCTGTGTTGGTCAGCCCTATGTGGGTCAGTCTTGTACTGGTCAGCCCTGTACTGGTCAGCCCTGTACAGGTCAGCCCCGTGTGGGTCAGCCCTGTGTTGGTCAGCCCTGTACTGGGTAGCCCTGTGTGGGTCAGCCCTGTGTTGGTCAGCCCTGTGTGGGTCAGCCCTGTGAGGGACAGCCCTGTGTTGGTCAGCCCTGTGAGGGTCAGCCCTGTGTTGGTCAGCCCTGTGTTGGTCAGCCCTGTACTGGGTAGCCGTATGTGGGTCAGCCCTGTGTCGGTCAGCCCCATGTTGGTCAGCCCTGTACTGGTCAGCCCTATGTGGGTCAGCCCTGTGTGGGTCCGCCCTTTATTGGTCAGCCCTGTACTGGTCAGCCCTGTCCTGGTCAACCCTGTGTGGGTCAGCCCTCTACTGGTCAGCCCTGTGTTGGTCAGCCCTGTGTGGGTCAGCCCTGTGAGGGTCAGCCCTGTGAGGGTCAGCTCTCTACTGGTCAGCACTCTACTGGTCAGCCCTGTGTTGGTCAGCCCAGTGTGGGTCAGCCATGTACTGGTCAGCCCTGTACTGGTCAGCCCTGTGTGGATCAGCCCTGTGTGGGTCAGCCCTGTGTGGGTCAGCCCTGTATGGGTCAGCCCTGTGAGGGTCAGCCATGTACTGGGTAGCCCTGTATTGGTCAGCCCTGTACTAGTCAGCCCTGTGTGGGTCAACACTCTGTGGGTCAGCCCTCTACTGGTCAGCCCTGTGTTGGTCAGCTCTGTGTGGGTCAGCTTTGTATTGGTCAGCCCTGTACTGGTCAGCCCTGTACTGGTCAACCCTGTGTGGGTCAGCCCTCTACTGGTCAGCCCTGTGTTGGTCAGCCCTGTGTGGGTCAGCCCGGTGTTGGTCAGCCGAATACTGGGTAGCCCTGTGTTGGTCAGCCCTGTGTGGGTCAGCCCTGTGAAGGTCAGCCCTGTACTGGTCAGCTCTCTACTGGT
>NW_025171784.1:0-1817 GCF_004010195.1 Chiloscyllium plagiosum | reverse complement strand
CAAATGTTGGCCCAGCCAGTGACAGACAGATTCGCGAAATAAAGAAATTGAAAAAAAAAATCAGAGGAAGGTTGCTGAGTTACCACAGGGACTGGTGCTCAGATCCCAGCTGTTCACAATACCCATTAAACAGTTGATTGCGGGAATCAAACACAATATATCCCAATCTGCTGACAGCACTAAGGCATGTGGGATTGTGAGTGGGTAAGGAGGATGTAAAAAAACTCGAAGGTGTCAGACAAGTGGAGTGAATGGGCAAATACGTAGCAGATGAAGAGCAAGATGGGTAGAAGTGACGGAATGCCTTTTGGTGAGAACAACAGATTGGCAGCCTATGTTTGAAACATGTTGATCTACAAAGCGATGGATGCTCGTTTTTGTGGTTTCCTTCTGAGCAGCCCTCCAAGATCACTGCAGCGCAGTGAGTTCTCAGCCAAGAGGTCCATACTGGGAATGGCATTGTCACGCTGACCAGTGTACATAGACCCTCCAAGGGGAAGCTGTGACATTGAAAAGGATCTGGATCTCCATTTACACCAGTCACTGAAATCAATTTTGCTGGAAGAAAAACCAGTTAGGAAGATTCATGGTGCATTGACCTTCATTTCAGGACGATTTGAGTCCGGGAGTAAGGGTGTCTTACTGCAGCTGGACAGGGCCTTGTTGAGACCCAGTCTCGAACATTGTGCAGTATTGTGTGCAATTCTGGTCTCCATACCTAATAAAGGACAAACCTGACATTGAGGGAGTGCAGTAAAGGATGGCCAGCCTGATCTCTGGGATGACAGGCTTGTTGTTGGAGCAGAGTTTGGGACGATTGTCCTGTATTCCATTGGCTTTAGGAAAATGGGTGGAGATCTCAGTGACATATATTACACTCTGACAGGGTAAGACAGATTGCAAGCAGGGATGATAATTCCACAGGCTGTTACATCTAAAACAAGGGCCCAGAGTATTAGGTACAGGCAGGACACTGCATTGAGATGAGAATAAATGTCTGCACTCCGTCACTGGAGACCCTTGGGAATTCGGTCACACCTGGAAGCCAAGGCCATGAATATAAGTAAGGATTTACAGGCACTAAACGGATGAGGGGAGAGCAAGAGTACGGTGTGGAAATAAATGGCCAGCCATTATTATACTGAATTGGGTAGCAAACTCGATGGAACAAAGAGACTACTACAGTTCCTATTTATAGAGTTCCAAGATTAGTCACATTAACGGATAGGTTCATTGTGTGGGATACGTGCATTGAGGAGATGTTTGAACATGAACTAGAGTGGGGGAGATTCAATGTGTTGTATGAGCTCCACCTTTACCGGTGTTTCTGTGTAATCTGTGGGAAAGTTGTCACAAACTCTCAGATGTTAGGAAGGAGATCTCTGCAGGTCGACAGAATTGTGTTGACCGTTCCCTTTTGTGGTACCGAGACTGAGGTCGGGTGTTCTGTCTGGTTTTGTCCTTTAAGACCTCAGAACAGTTTGATACAATAGAGTGCCTTGCTTGACCGATTCAGAGACCATTGAAGAGTTTATCACATGGCTGTGTGTCTGGAGTCACGTTTAGGCCAGACCAGGAAAGCACGGGAGCTTCACTTCCATTGAGGAAGCAAATTCTTCTTTACGATCTACATTGGCTTCAAGGTCATATGCTGACACCATATTTTGCATCTTAATATTTTATTAATTATTTTTTACTTCCACAAGCTGCCAGAGCATTCGTCTGGTCTTGATTAGTAATTCAGCGACATCTCCACAACAGCACCATCTCCAAATGGGGACCTTTCAGAAACTACATTGAGCTGATTATTTCTGTGC
>NW_025171783.1:0-1817 GCF_004010195.1 Chiloscyllium plagiosum | reverse complement strand
ATGTTCTGGAGCATGAGTCTTCAATACTATTACCGGAATGTTGTCAGGGCCCGGAACTTTGCAGTATCCAGTACCTTTCTTGATATCATGTGGAGTGAATCCATGTCCATGCAGTTATCTTAATATGACCAATAATGTAAAATAGTTCTTATCCAATAATTTAAGTTAATAATATGCCTTTAATCCATATCACGAGGGGTCACCAACGTAGAGTACCTCTTGCTTCGTGGTTTTTGTGAATTTTTTGGGGGGTTTATTGACAATAGTTCAAATATCAAAAATTACTTACATACAATCACCTCGTCCCTCCACTACACTCCCTTCCCCCGTTTGTGTCAATTCAGTACCTCAGTGTTTCATAGTTACACGACTCAATTGTAAATTATTCACGGGAACAAGCAATTCGCATATTTCTCCTGTTTAATTTAAGAGGCAAATGTTTACAACATGTTGTGCTAATTGATTTGTTGACAGCCAGCTGGCTACCCGAGGCATCTCGTCGAGGCAAGCAGCAGTGACAGAACCAACTGAGAGTGATTCACAACACAAAATGATTGGAAAAGCTACATCACAGTTTGCTCATATGATCAAGATTTCAACTCTGGAAAATCTCGACCAATATTAATATAGCCTCTCGCCTGCTTTCGATATAAATATTAAAAGCCATTTCGAATATAGAGCAGAAACCCACCTGTCATGGGACACTAGTCAAAGTTGTTTAAAGCTTGAGCTACATCATTGATTCAGACAATCTTTTAATCAGCGGGGTAAATGATAGTGGTCAAATTGAGAACAAGCTAAACAAGAGAGCTCTTACAATGCTCTAATCTAATTTAGGGGGTCAAATAACATTAGAGACAGAGATAGTACAGCTCAAGCCATGCATTGCTCTCCTGATCAATCTTGAGATTGTAGCGTTGAAAATATCCCGAAGGATCCATTAGTTCCAGTAATGTATTCCATGAAACTCGGAAAGCGTCTAGTTTGGCACTGGGTCCTTTTATTCCCATCATTCTTTATAAGTTGCTTAAGTGACAGCCCGCATGTTTTCTCTCTCTCTCTCTTTCTTTCTTGACTCATCACCAACTGAACACCCCTCCCCCCCCCCCCCCCCCCAACACCCACCCCGCCACCACATTTGCAGGAATTACTTTGTGATGCAGGAATGACTTTGGCAGAAATCAGGGACTGGGGATAAAAGGGTCTTTCTCAGGATGGAAGCCGGTGACAAGTGGTGTTCCGCAAGGCTCAGTGTTGAGACCACAACTTTTCATTTTATACATTAACAATCCAGGTGAAGGAACTGAGGGCATTCTGGCTAAGTTTGTAGGTGATACAAAGACAGGTAGAGGGACAGGTAGCATTGAGGAGGCAGGGAGGCTGCAGAAGGATTTGGACAAGTTAGGAGAGTGGGCAAAGACGTGGCAGATGGAGTACAATGTGGGAAAGTGTGAGCTCATGCACTTTGTTGGAAAGTGGAGAGAAAATTCAGAAATCTGACGTGCAAAGAGACTTGGGAATTCTTGTCCAGGTAAGCTTGCAGGTTGACTCAGTAGTTAGGAAGGCAAATGCAATGTTGGCATTTGTTTTGAGAGCTGAAAAATGTGTTGCTGGAAAAGCACAGCAGGTCAGGCAGCATCCATTTTTGAAAGTGAGGACTGCAGATGCTGCCTGACCTGCTGCGCTTTTCCAGCAACACATTTTCAGCTCTGATCTCCAGCATCTGCAGTCCTCACTTTCTCCTAATTTATTTTGAGAGGACTTGAATATAAAAGCAGGGACATACTTCTGAGGCTCTATAAGGCTCTGGTCAGACC
>NW_025171782.1:0-1816 GCF_004010195.1 Chiloscyllium plagiosum | reverse complement strand
AAATTGCCTTGCAGTGCCCAGGGATGTGAGTTTTGGGGGGATAGGCCATGTTAAATTGTCCTGTAGTGTCCAGGGATGTGGTGGTTAGGATTGGTTGGCCATGCTAAATTGTCCCATAGTGCCCAGGGATGTGAGGTTAGGGGGGATAGGCCATGTTAAATTGTCCTGTAGTGTCCAGGGATGTGCTGGTTAGGATGGGTTGGCCATGTTAAATTGTCCCGGACTGCCCAGGGATGTGCAGGTTAGGGTGGATTGGCCATGCTAAATTGTCCAGTGGTGCCCAGGGATGTGCAGGTTAGGGTGGATTGGCCATGCTTAATTGTCCCATAGTGCCCAGGGATGTGCAGGTTAGGGTGGATAGGCCATGCTAAATTGTCCCATAGTGCCCAGAGATGTGCAGGTTAGGGTGGATTGGCCATGCTAAATTGTCTCGTTGTGTCCAGAGATGTGCAGGTTAGCGTGGATTGGCCATGCTGAATTGTTCCGTCGTGCCCAGTGATGTGCAGGTTAGTGTGGTTTGGCCATGCTAAATTCTTCCGTAGTGCCCAGGGATGTGCAGGTTAGGGTGTATTGGCCATGCTAAATTCTTCCGTAGTGCCCAGGGATGTGTAGGTCGGTGGCGATTGGCCATGCTAAATTGTTCCGTAGTGCTCAGGGATGTGTAAATAAGGTGGGTTGGCCATGCTAAATTGCCTCGTAGTGCCCAGGGATGTATCGGTTAGGGTGGATTGGCCATGCAAAATTGTCCGATAGTGCCCAGGGATATGCAGGTTAGGGTCGATTGGCGATGCTAAATTGTCCTGTAGAGCCCAGGGATGTGCAGGTTAGGGTGGATTGGCCATGCTAAATTGCCCCATAGTGCCCAGGGATGTACAGGTTAGGGTGGATTGGCCATGCTGAATTGTCCCGTGGTCTACAGGGATGTGCAGGTTCGGGTGGAATGGCCATGCTAAACCGTCCCATACTGTCCAGGGATGTGCAGGTTAGGGTGGATTGGCCATGTTAAATTGTCCCATACATTCCAGGGATGTGCAGGTTAGGGTGGATTGGCCGTGCTACATTGTCCAGTAGTGTCCCAGGGATGTGCAGGTTAGGGTGGATTGGCCATGCTAAACTGTCCCATACTGTCCAGGGATGTGCAGGTTAGGGTGGATTGGCCATGCTAAATTGTCCGATCGTGCCCAGGGATATGCAGGTTAGGGTCAATTGGCGATGCTAAATTGTCCAGTAGTGCCCAGGGATATGCAGGTTAGGGTGGATTGGCCATGCTAAATTGTCCCATAGTGCCCAGGGATGTACAGGTTCGGGCGGTTTGGCTATGCTAAATTGTCCCATAGTGCCCCAGGGATATGCAGGTTAGGGTGGATTGGCCATGCTAAATTAACTCGTAGTGCCCAGGGATGTGCAGGTTAGGGTGGATTGGCCATGCTAAACTGTCCCATACATTCCAGGGATGTGCAGGTTAGGGTGGATTGGCCGTGCTAAATTGTCCAGTAGTGTCCCAGGGATGTGCAGGTTAGGGTGGATTGGCCATGCTAAACTGTCCCATACTGTCAAGGTATGTGCAGGTTAGGGTGTATTGGCCATGCTAAATTGTCGCGTAGTATCCAGGGATGTGCAGGTTCGGGTGGATTGGCCATGCTAAATTGTCCAATAGTGCCCAGGGGTGTGCAGGTTAGAGTGTATTGGCCATACTAAATTGTCCTGTAGTGCCAGGGATGTGCAGGTTAGGGTGGATAGGCCATGCTAAATTGTCCTGTAGTGCCCAGCGATGTGAAGGTTCGGGTGGATTGGCCATGCTAAATTGTCCCGCAGT
>NW_025171781.1:0-1816 GCF_004010195.1 Chiloscyllium plagiosum | reverse complement strand
GACATACTGATGTTTGTGTGAAACACTGACGTTTGTGTGACACACTGACGTTAGCGTGGGACATACTGATGTTTGTGTGGCACACTGACGTTAGCATCTGACACACTGGTTTGTGTGGCATACTGACATTAGCGTGTGGCGCATTGATATTAATTAGCACGTGACACACTGATGTTCATGTGACACACTGACATTAGCGTGTGGCACACTGACATTAGCATGCGGCACACTGACGTTAGCATGTGACACACTTTGTATGACACACTGACATTAGCGTGTGATACACTGATGTTTGTGTGGCACACTGACATTAGCGTGTGACACACTGATGTTCGTGTGGCACACTGACATTAGTGTGTGGTACACTGATGTTTGAGTGGCACACTGACGTTAGCGTATGACACACTGATGTTTGTGTGGCACACTGACATTAGCGTGTGGTACACTTTGTATGACACACTGACGTTAGCGTGTGATACACTGATGTTTGTGTGGCACACTGACTTTAGCGTGTGACATACTGATGTTGATGTGGCACAGTGACGTTAGCATCTGACACACTGGTTTGTGTGTGGCACACTGACATTAGCGTGTGATACACTGTTGTTTATGTGGCACACTGACATTAGCGTGTGATACACTGATGTTTGTGTGGCACACTGACGTTAGCGTGTGATACACTGATGATCGTGTGGCATACTGACATTAGCGTGTGGCGCACTGATATTGATTAGCATGTGACACACTAATGTTCATGTGACGCACTGACATTAGCGTGTGGCACACTGACATTAGCATGTGGCACACTGACGTTAGCGTGTGACACACTTTATATGCCACACTGACGTTAGCATGTGATACACTGATGTTTGCGTGGCACACTGACATTAGCGTGTGGCACACTGACGTTAGCGTGTGACACACTTTGTATGACACACTGACATTAGCGTGTGATACACTGATGTTTATTTGGCACACTGACGTTAGCGTATGACACACTGATGTTTGTATGGCACACTGACATTAGCGTGTGATACACTGATGTTTGTGTGGCACACTGACGTGAGCGTGTGATACACTGATGTTTGTGTGGCACACTGACTTTACCGTGTGGCACACTGACGTTAGCGTGTGACACACTTTGTATGACACACTGACATTAGCGTGTGATACACTGATGTTTGTGTGGCACACTGAGGTTAGCGCGTGACACACTGATGTTCGTGTGGCACACTGACATTAGTGTGTGATACACTGATGTTTGTGTGGCACACTGACGTTAGCGTATGACACAATGATGTTTGTGTGGCACACTGACATTAGCGTGTGATACACTGATGTTTATTTGGCACACTGACGTTAGCGTGTGATACACTGATGTTTGTGTGGCACACTGAATTTAGCATGTGATACACTGATGTTTGTGTGACACACTGACGTTAGCGTGTGACACACTGATGTTTGTGTGGCACACTGATATTAGCATGTGATACACTGATGTTTGTGTGGCACACTGACATTAGCGTATGACACACTGATGTTTGTGTGGCACACTGACTTTAGCGTGTGACACACTGATATCTGTGTGACACACTGACATTAGCGTGTCACACACTGATGTTTGTGTGGCACACTGACATTAGCATGAGATACACTGTTGTTTATGTGGCACACTGACATTAGCCTGTGATACACTGATGTTTGTGTGACACACTGACATTATCGTGTGATACACTGATGTTCGTGTGGCATACTGACATTAGCGTGTGGCGCACTGATATTGATTAGCATGTGACACACATGTTCATGTGACGCA
>NW_025171780.1:0-1816 GCF_004010195.1 Chiloscyllium plagiosum | reverse complement strand
CTGTCACTGACTGATTGTCAATCCCTGTCACTGAATGAGGGTAAATCCCTGTCACTGACTGAGATTCAAACCCTGTCACTGATTGAGATTCAATCCCTGTCACTGACTATGATTCGATCCCTCTCTCTGACTGAGATTGAATCCCTTTCACTGACTGAGATCCAAAGCCCGTCACTGATTGAGATACAATCCCTGTCACTGACTGAGGTTCAATCCCTGTCACTGACTGAGAGTCAATCCCTGTCACTGACTGATTGTCAATCCCTGTCACTGACTGAGGGTTAAACCCTGTCACTGACTGAGTTTCAATTCCTGTCACTGACTGAGATTGAATTCCTGTCACTGATTGAGATTGAATTCCTGTCACTGACTGAGGTTCAGTCCCTATCAATGACTGAGATTCGATCCCTGTCTCTGACTGAGATTCAATCTTTTTCACTGACTGAGATTCAAAGCCTGTCACTGATTGAGATTCAATTCCTGTCACTGAATGAGGTTCAATCCCGATCATTGACTGAGATTCAATCGCAGTCACTGACTGATTGTCAATCCCTGTCACTGACTGTGGGTTAATCCCTGACACTGACTGAGATTCAATTCCTGTCACTAACTGAGGTACAATCCCTATCACTGACTGAGATTCGATCCCTGTCACTGACTGAGAATCAATCCCTGTCACTTACTGAGAATCATTCCCTGTCAATGACTGAGGTTCAATCCCTGTCACTGATTGAGATTCAATCCCTGTCACTGACTGAGGTTCAATCCCTGTCACTGACTGAGATTCAATCCCTGTCTCTGACTGATTGTCAATCCCTGTCACTGACATAGAGTTAATCCCTGTCACTGACTGAGTTTCAATCCCTGTCACTGACTTAGATTCAATCCCTGTCACGATCTGAGATTCAATTCCTGTCTCTGCTTAAGGTTCAATTCCTGTCACTGACTGAGATTAAGTCACTGTCACTGACTGAAATTCGATCCCTTTCACTGACTGATATTCAATCCCTGTCACTGACTGTGGGTTAATCCCCGTCTCTGGCTGAGATTCAATCCCTGTCACTGACTGAGATTCAATCCCTGTCACTGACTGAGATTAAAACTCTGTCACTGACTGAGATTCAATTCCTATCACTGACTGAGTGTCAGTGACTGAGGTTCAATCCCTGTCACTGAATGAGATTCAATACCTGTCACTAACTAAAACTCTATCACTGTAACTGTTTGAGATTCAATCCCAGTCACTGACTGAGATTCAATTCCTCTCGCTGATTGAGATTCAATTCCTGTCACTGATTGAGATTCAATTCCTGTCATTGACCGACGTTCAATCCCTGTCACTAACTGAGATTTAATTCCTGTCACTGATTGAGATCCAATCCCTGTCACTGACTAAGATTCAATTCCTGTCACTGACTGAGGTTCAATCCCTGTCACTGACTGATATTCAATGCCTGTCTCTGACTGAGATTCAATCCCTTTCACTGACTGAGATTCAAAGCCTGTCACTGATTGAGATTCAATTCCTGTCACTGAATGAGGTTCAATCCCGATCATTGACTGAGATTCAATCGCTGTCACTGACTGATTGTCAATCCCTGTCACTGACTGTGGGTTAATCCCGGTCACTGACTGAGATTCAATTCCTGTCACTAATTGAGGCACAATCCCTATCACTGACTGAGATTCGATCCCTGTCACTGACTGAGAATCAATCCCTGTCACTGACTGACATTCAATCCCTGTCACTTACTGAGAATCATTCCCTGTCAAGGACTGAGGATCAGTCCCTGTCACTGATTGAGATTCAATCCCT
>NW_025171779.1:0-1816 GCF_004010195.1 Chiloscyllium plagiosum | reverse complement strand
GCCACGCCGAAAGAAAAGCGTGAGTGGGCGAAACCAGGATGCAGTGTGAGGGAAGGAGTATAGAACATAGAACATAGAAGAGTACAGCACAGAACAGGCCCTTCAGCCCACAATGTTGTGCCGACCATTGTTCCTCATGTATGCACGCTCAACTTTCTGTGATCATATGCATATCCAGCAGTCTCTTAAATGTCCCCAGTGACCTTGCTTCCACAATTGCTGCTGGCAACGCATTCTATGCTCTCACAACTCTCTGTGTAAAGAACCCGCCTCTGACATGCCCTCTATACATTCCTCCAAACAGCTTAAAACTATGACCCCTCGTGTTAGCCACTTCTGCCCTGGGAAATGGTCTCTGGCTATCGACTCTATCTATCCCTCTCATTATCTTGTATACTTCAATTAGGTCCCTCTCCTCCTCCTTTTCACCAATGAAAAAAGTACGAGCTCAGTCAAGCTCTCTTCATAAGATAAGCCCTCTAGTCCAGGCAGAATCCTGGTAAACCTCCTCTGAACCCTCTCCAAAGCATCCACATCTTTCCTATAATCGGGCGACCAGAAGTGGATGCAGTATTCCAAGTGCGGTCGAACCAAAGTTTTATAGAGCTGCAACAAGATCTCACAACTCTTAAACTCAATCCCCCTGTTAATGAAAGCCAAAACACCATATGTTTTCTCAGCAACCCTGTCCAATTGGGTGGCCACTTTAAGGGATATATGTACCTGCACACCAAGATCCCTCTATTCCTCCACACTGCCAAGAATCCTACCCTTAATCCTGTACTCAGCTTTGGAATTAGACCTTCCAAAATGCATCACCTCGCATTTATCGAGATTGAACTCCATCAGCCCATCTCTTCATCCTGTCAATGTCCCGCTGCAGCCTACAACAGCCCTCTATACTGTCAACGACACCTCCAGCCTTTGTGTCGAGTATGGTGTGGCCCAAATGGTAAGCCCTGGCTACCACGATCAGTATTTCCATTTTATGCCAAACCGACAAACGGTAAGGCCCACGTGACAACAGGGGGAATGTACGACAGTATTGCAGCACACTGGTACACTAAGAGATTTACTCATTACTCCCAGAAGTACTGTGGACGATGTGTATCTGTGTCAGGCAGCACACCCCCAACTCCAAAGCCCTTTGAACAATTACAGATGGATTTTATTGAACTAACTACTAGCAAAGGGAAAATGTATTGCCTGGTAATAGTTGATATGTTTTCCAAATGGGTGGAAGCGTTCCCCACGTCTAAAGAGGATGCCAGTGCAATAGCAAAAGCTCTGTGAAATGAAATAATCCTGAGGTGGGGCATCCATGAAAAGCTCAGTAGTGGCAATGGGACACCAAGACCAGTGGATGAGAGAATAACAACTTGAGTTTTCCCAGTTTTTGCCCTTGAGACCATGATAAAAAAACAGTATAAGACGAGTATCTGAATTATGCTCAAGTACCCCTTGCATAAGGCATTTAGTCCAGTGCAGACGATCCCTTTGCAAAGGCCTGCAATTCAATTTTTCTTTGCTCTTGCTAGCATTTGTGTCGAGTCGATTAAATTTCCATGTCAGACCACAAGATCCCCCTGTTCCTCCACACTGCTAAGAATCCTGCCTTAAACATTTTAATCTGCATTCTAAGTCAACCTTCCAAAAGGAATGACTTCGCACTTAAAGGGTTCAGAAAAGTTTTACAAGGATGTTGCCAGCGTTGGTGGATTTGCACTATAACAAGAGGCTGAATAGGTTGGGGCTGTTTTCCTTGGAGCGTTGGAAGCTGAGGGGTAACCTTATAGAGTATTACAAAATTATGAGG
>NW_025171778.1:0-1816 GCF_004010195.1 Chiloscyllium plagiosum | reverse complement strand
CATTAGTTTTTTCTCAAAGATCTGTGCAACACACAAATGAGCTCTTTGGCCCATAACGTTGTGCTGAACATAATGCAAAATAAACTCACCCCTTCTGTCTACCCTTGGTCCAAATCCTTCCAAATTATCTAAATGAACATTTAAAAAACCCTAATGTATCTGCCTCTACCATCAACCCTGGAAGTTCTTCCAGGCACCTACCATTCACTTTGTAAAAAACAAATTGCTCCTCACATGCCCCTTGAACTGTCTCCCCTAAGCTTAAATGCATGTCACATACTTTTGACATTTCAACTCTGGGAAAAACATTCTGACTGTCAACCCTATTTATGTATCTCCTGATTGTACAGACTTACATCAATTCTTCCTCCATCCTCCACCACTCCACAAAAAAGCAACCTGAGTTTTTCTCACGTCTCCAAACCCAGGCAGCATCCAGGTAAACGCCCTCTGTACCCTTTCCAAAGCCTCCATACCCGTCCTATAATGTGGCGAACAAAAGTGAATACAATACTTTAAGTGTGCCTTAACCAAAGTCTTATAAAGTTGCAACATGCCATCCTGACTCTTGTAACCAGTTCCCTGACCAATAAAAGCAAGTATGTCATTTGCATTCCTTACCAACCTATCTACTTGCATGGTCACTTTCAGGGAGCCATGCTCTTGAATGCCAAGATTCCTGTGAACAACAAAGCTGTTCAGGGTCCTGCCATTACCTACTTTTCCTTCATATTTGAGCTCCCAAAGTGAAACACCTCACACTTGTATGGATTAAGCTTTACCTTTAATTTCTCTACCCATATCTGCAATTTATCTTTTTCCTGCTGCATTCTTTGACAACCCTCTACATTATCCACAACTGCACTGAACTTTGTATCATCTGCAAATTTATTAACTCACCAAATTAGATTTTAATCCATGTCACTTACATATATTTGTCCCGCAAACAGAAGTGTTCCAGTGCAGATCCCTGTGGGAAAAAGACAGAAAATGAGGAAAATGCAGATTTCTTGAATAATTGAAGTTTCTTTCAATGACAAAACTATTCTGATGAATAATCTCTGAAGGTGTGATTTTTGTTTTGAAATTAACCCAATACCTTAATTCTCAGTTTACTGATCTTAATGAATATCCAGTACAAACTGCTTTGAAAATATTGAATCATTTTAAGTGTTGAGTTCTAACATTAATTATTCTTCAACTGTAATTTCAATTATCACACCATCATGAGAGTTGAATCTATTATTTCTTCGTGCCAGTACCATGATGAAATATTTACACTCGTTTCAGGTCAACACACCTACAATCAAGCAAAGTTTTCTCACCCAACACTCATAGCAATTATCTCGTTCTCTTTCATTTCAAATCTCATATTAATTAAATGATTATTAATCAGCCTTATCAATTAAGAGATGGCTAACTAGTTTCCACATCAATATTTCAGGTCTTTCCAATATATTGCACAATTACATCGCAATAAGGGTTTTTTTCATCATTCTTAAATTTGTTATCAGCTAAGTTTGTTTCTGATTTCCAGTATCCACAGTTTTTTGCGTTCTTGTATTGATTGTATTTCATTTCAATGCTAACATTTCTATATTTCTGATTATTACGATAAGAGCTAAGTATTTTTCATGTTAAACATGATATAAATTTCCCGTGTTTCTTGTGTACACAAACCAGAAATAACAAATGCTTGCTCTATTCTTTTACAATAAATCTTGAATTCTTAGAAATCATAATTTTGTGAAAATGAGGGAAATTATCTTTCGCTTAATAATCGCATTGAATGACTAATGCTTTATTTCCAAGTCAT
>NW_025171777.1:0-1816 GCF_004010195.1 Chiloscyllium plagiosum | reverse complement strand
TTTGGACAGACTTGAACAGATTTGGGATCCAAAAGTCCCAGCAGATTCCAACACGTGACAATTAGTGACCTAGATCTTCAAATAAAACCGGTGGGAAAATGCATTTAATTTAGTTAACTTGTGGTTGGTTAAATTTAAAGTGAGAGGAATGGGTCGAGCCGTTACTAAAGAGGTTCCCAAATTTGCCAAGGAAGTTTACAAAGACAGAAGAAGGAATATTTTTAGAATTAGCAAATAGGTTGTAATTGGGTTTAATCAGGGACAAAAGGAAAGCTGAAATTGTAATGGAGTTGGTCAAGCACGTTGGTGTGTCAGAGAAATATGCAACTGCAGTAGAGTTAGGCAAACTTAAATTGTAAAAATGGCGACTGGAGTTAGAAGATGTAAAAAAAGAAACGGAAACAGAGGGAGAACAAAGAGAAAGAGAAAGATGAAAAAGAGAGAGAAAATTTGAAATTCAGAAGTTGGAAATTAGACAAGAAATTAACAGGAGAGACATGAAGGGAGAACGTCGGGATGTATACAGCTATGTTAATACATCGCCAGGTTTCGGTGAGAAAAATATCAAAACCTGTTTTTATTTCATTTGAAAGAAAAAAATGGCTCGGCAGATGGCGTGTCCAGTGAACTTGTGGGTAATGCTCTTTCAGATTAAGCGGGTGGGCACAGCTAGTGAGGTATGTGCAGCGCTGTCAGATGAAAGGTCAAGAGATTATACAGATATCAACCGGGCTATTTTGAGTGGTTATGAATTGGTACTAGTAGAATATAGGCAGAGGTTCAGAAATATAGAGACGAGACCAGGTCAGACTTACGTTGCATTTGAAAGAGTTAACCATAGTCATTTTGATAGATGGGTGCTGCCTTAAAAATGGATCAGACCTGTGAGGCTCGAAGGGAGATTATTCTGCTGAAGGAGTTTAAAGACTCACTTCCAAAGAGGGTAAGAATTCATGTGAATGAACCGAAAGTTCAAGAAGTGAAAAGCACGGCAGAAATGGCAGGTAAATATGCATTGGAGCATGAGATGAAATTTAGCTTCTGGGAGGATTTTCATCCGGTGAGGGATAGAAATTGGAAGAAGGTGAGATCCTACACCACAAAGTGAACAGTAGAGCACAATGACAATAGTTTACCACAGGTGAAAAAAGAAGCCCAAGGGGGTTGAAAGGAGGTGAAAGGCCTCAGGTGTTCTCACTATAAGGGAGTGGTACACATTTAATTACAGTGCTGGTGGTTTAAGAAGGGCACTGGGAAAAAAAAAAGTGTTTTCACTGCAGTAAGCTGGAACACACAGTGCTGGGTATTGAAGGAAGACACTTTGGGAAAAGATGTGGCAAAAGAAGCTAAGCCAGTGGCATTAGTGAAACTGGTAAAGAAGACACCAAGTGGAGCCGAGGAGCTGCAGAAGAGTGAACAGTCGAGGCAAGGGCTAGGTATGGAGTTAGTACCAGATCTCTGAAAATAATTTACCCCCGTGGATAGACTTTACTCAGAAAGGGCTCGGGGAGGGGGAGGGGAAGGACAAGAAATTCAAATTTTGTGAGTTACGAGATCTGCTCACTCTCGAATAGTTGAGAAGTGAGACGCCCGAAAAGCACAACAGATCAGGCAGCATCTGAAGAGCAGGACAATCGACATATCAGGTATAAACCCATCGTCAGGAATGTGGCGATGGGGAAAACCGGGCTGAAAGATAAATAGGAGCTGATCTGGCGGGAGGGTAGCTGGGAAGGCTGTAGGAAGATGTAGGTGGGAGTGATAGTGATATGTCGGAGGGGACGGTGGAGTCGATAGGTGAGAAGGAAGATGGACA
>NW_025171776.1:0-1816 GCF_004010195.1 Chiloscyllium plagiosum | reverse complement strand
CTGGGTTTTTTTTAGACAAGATACTGCTGCATGTGTCCAGATTGAGGAATGTGGCATAATGAGGGGCAAGGAAATGACGGGTATGAATTAGCAGTGCATTTTACTGATGGTTGAATAACGAAGAGGACATAATTTTACGTTAAGTGTTTATTGGGTATCAAGGATTTTGTTTCTTACTCAGAGGGTTTCGGATAGCTGGAATTTACTACCCATGATAAGTTAAAGTGGGAAACCTCATGAATGTTAAAATGTATGCAAATGAGCACTTGAATTGTGATAGCAGAAAAGGCCATTGGTCAAATGTTGGAATGTGGGATTAGTGTCGGAAGAATGATGCAGGACCAAATTGTTGGAGGTCATTTTCCTTGTTGTATTTTCCATGACACTGTGTCGGAGAACCATGCCAACTGATCTCTGGGCAGTAAGCACTACCTTTCAATTCTTTCTATTTTATTTTTTCTGTCTTTGTCATTCCGTGTGTGAAGCAGTAATTTAGAGTGGGATACACTTTTAACTGCTAGTGCTGTCCTTCGAAGATTCATCGTAGATTTCGTATGTTTAGAATTTAATGATGCTAATGAACAATCATTCGTCTTACATGTCTTCTTAGGTAATGTGACATTGTGCTTTCAGCCACTCTGCGTTTGAATTTCAATCAAACTGACGAATAAAGTGGACTTTCTTTAGTAAATTTTTGATGACAGCAGAAACACTGAGACTTGAATTCAAGATTGATAACCCAGTTTGGCATGATATCAGATACAATCCTTTCCTTGGCTTGGAAATTCTCAAGATTCATGAACTACCCAGGCGTAGATACTGTAAGTTTTAAACCATCAGCGGCATCACGCGATCCTTGACCTTGAATCTGCACAGCCAGTCAACGGAACATGTTTCCGACTTGGCAAGTCTCCCTGCATAGGTCACGGCATGGGAATCGATGCAGGAACGACATTGCCAAATTTGAACGAGCTCATATATCTGATGGTTCACAGGTAATGAACTGTATTAGGTTGTGATCTTCCCGCATCATGTAATACTGTGCATTAAGTGAGACTTATAGCTAGATGCGACACAATGTGGTTTGTACTGGGTAATCTCTGTTTCATGCAAATGGGGCAGAAAAGTATGAGTGAAGAATCTCCTGAAGCCACGCACGATTTTGAAGGGCAATGACTTGGTGAAGCATAAGCTGTTCTTATTGGTAAAGATGTCAATAAGACAATGGCATATTTATAAAATGGAAGACTTCTTGTCAAAAATAATATCTTATTTTATAATGAACCAAAGAAAGCAAGCACATACATCATTATAACGAAGTCAGGTCGTTACGCAACATATTAGAGAGAAAGCAAAGATTTTGATTACATTTGCTGTATGCTACAAGACAAAGGTGAAACTCAGCAGTTCGACAAAATTTTGTGGCGAGAAGGCAGAGTTCAGGTTTTGAACGTCGAATTCCTTCTTCAGAATACATGAGACAGACCTGAAGTGAAACAGCGTTGTCCCGCAAAGAATTAATAATCTGCAGCATACGCTGGAATGATTCGATTTTTTCCACCATTCCAAATTCCCCGAAACACGACAAAGTAAGTTGAAAACATTTTTCGGACTGGCAAAAAATTGAGTGTCGAAATTGGGTGCGAAAAGCAACATGCACGAACACGGTTTCTTTTCAAACGGAATATGACGTGAAATAGATCGGAAAACAAACAGCTAACAATTCATACCAGAGTTGAGAGGGAGTAGGAAACTTTCCATTGGCGTCTGCGTATTAAAATTTCTGCTTGACCAGGATTAAAAACTGTGCCGATCA
>NW_025171775.1:0-1816 GCF_004010195.1 Chiloscyllium plagiosum | reverse complement strand
GGAAATAGAACCAGTCTGATTCAAGATTGGGATTCAGACAGACTCAAACCTCACACATTTCATTATTGTCTGAACTGAGATGAAACCTATTTATATAAAACCTTAAGTAATCTCGAGAATCTGACTTCAAAGACTTTCTGGAATTTACACATTAATGAACTAAAATTTGCAATCTATTCTAAAAGACAAAAGACTTCACAATAATCTAGGTTTGTTCAATATATCCGATCATTTGCACTATACTGTGATCTTTTGCTATAAACTCTGCCTTATGATCCTGTTCCACAGCTTCCTGATGAAGGAGCAGCGCTCCGAAAGCTAGTGGTTCCAAATAAAGCACTATAGCCTGATGTGTGATTTTTTTTTTAACTTGATCCAACCCAGTCCATCTCTGGCTCCTCCACATCATTTCTAGTGAAGGCAGCCCACACCTCCCGGTGCTGCCAGTAAACCTTACAATGCTGATGAAATGACGCAGTACTTGCACAAATGAAAAATTTACAATTTTTAATGATACTAGCTACTCATTCACTGCTCCATCTGATACATGACATTGGAAACTTAGTGCAGGAGGCTGAAAGAAATGAGCAGCTTTAAAACAAAAACCTCTTGGAGCTCAAAGCTTTCAATGAAAGTCTGAACCCGGCAGTAAGTTCAGGTAACCTTTATCAAGACCCACCTTTGTTCCCACTTCAGATCCCCCCAGCAAAAAGGCGTAGAAAAAGTAGCTTATTTTTTTAAAAACAGCTCAAGGTCAAAGAGTACACAGTCCCCCCACCCTCCACTTTCTTTACTATTAGTCACCACCAAGTTGTCCCTTTGTAATTGGATCCTTGGTACAGCCTTAACCCATAGGAAGTATTGCCTCACTCAGCAATTTCAACCCAGACCCTGCAGCCAAGTAAGTTTCTCCCTGTTCATTTCTGCAGGTGGGGGAGTCAACCACACTGCTCTGGGTCTGGAGTCACATGTAGGCCACCCGGGTAAAGGATGCAGCTGGGACAACTGAGTGAATCCTTTCCTGCAACGGCAGTTTCCTTTCCTAAAAAGGGCATGAGTGATTCAGATGGGGGATCTCACGCCCCCGCCCCACCCCCAAAAATGGTTTCATCGTTAGATTCCGAACTCCAGACTTCTGACCGAATTCCAATTCCGCCATCTGCCACAACGGGATTCAAACCCAGGAGTCCAGTCGATAATGGGACTCTGCCATTGCTCCTTCAATCCCCCTGCCATGGAATGTGAACTCGCTGGTGCCTCTGCAGGTGGGAAGAGCGGGTGAATCCCTTCCCACACTGAGAGCAGGTGAATGGCCACTCCCCAGTGTGGACCCGCTGGTGGGCCAGCAGGGTGGAGGCCTGTGTAAAACCCTTCCCACACTCAGGGCAGCTGAAGGGTCTCTCCCCAGTGTGGACCCGCTGGTGCTTCAGTCCGTCGGATGAATTGCTGAAGGCTTTCCCGCACTCGGGGCAGGTGAAGGGCCTCTCCCCGGTGTGGACCCGCCGGTGGGTCAGCAAGGTGGAGGCATGGGTAATGCCCTTCCCGCATTTGGGGCAGCTGAAGGGCTTCTCTCCAGTGTGGACCCGCTGGTGCTTCAGTCTGTCGGAGGAATTGCTAAATACCTTCCCACACTCAGGGCAGCTGAAGGGCCTCTCCCCCGTGTGGCCCCGCTGATGCCTTAGCAGGCCTGAGGAATTGCTAAAGGCCTTCCTGCACTTGGTGCAAAGGAACGGCCTCTCCCCGGTGTGGACCTGCCGGTGGGTTAGCAGACTGGAGGCCTGCGTAAAGCCCTTCCTGCATTTGGGACAGCTGAAGG
>NW_025171774.1:0-1816 GCF_004010195.1 Chiloscyllium plagiosum | reverse complement strand
TGTCACAGTGTAGACCCTGTCACAGTCTGGTCCTTGCCCAGTCTAGACCCTGTCTCAGTCTGGTCCCTGTCACAGTCTGGTCCCTGTCACAGTCCGGTCCCTGTCACAGTCTGGTCCCTGTCACAGTGTGGTCACTATCACAGTCTGGTCCCTGTCACAGTCTAGTCCCTGTCACAGTGTAGACCCTGTCACAGTGTGGTCCCTTCACAGTGTGGTCCCTGTCACAGTGTAGACCCTGTCACAGTCTAGTCCCTGTCACAGTCTAGTCCCTGTCACTGACTGGTCCCTGTCACCGTGTGCTCCCTGTCACAGTGTGGTCCCTGTCACAGTGTAGTCGCTGTCACAGTGTGGACCCTGTCACAGTATGGTCCCTCTCACAGTGTAGACCCTATCACAGTCTAGTCCCTGTCACAGTCTAGTCCCTGTCACAGACTGGTCCCTGTGACTGTCTAGTCCCTGTGACAGTATAGACCCTGTCACTGTCTAGTCCCTGTCACAGTCTGTTCCTGTCACAGTGTGGTCCCTGTCACAGTCTAGTCCCTGTCACAGGTTGGACCCTGTCACAGTGTGGTCCCTATCACAGTGTGGTCCCTGTCACAGTCTAGTCCCTGTCACTGACTGGTCCCTGTCACCGTGTGGTCCCTGTCACAGTGTGGTCCCTGTCACAGTCTAGTCGCTGTCACAGTGTGGACCCTGTCACAGTATGGTCCCTCTCACAGTGTAGACCCTATCACAGTCTAGTCCCTGTCACAGTCTAGTCCCTGTCACAGACTGGTCCCTGTGACTGTCTAGTCCCTGTCACAGTATAGACCCTGTCACTGTCAAGTCCCTGTCACAGTCTGTTCCTGTCACAGTGTGGTCCCTGTCACAGTCTAGTCCCTGTCACAGAGTGGTCCCTGTCACAGAGTGGTCCCTGTCACAGTCTGGTCCCTGTCACAGTGTGGTCCCTGTCACAGTCTAGACCCTGTCACAGTGTAGTCCCTGTCACAGTCTAGTCCCTGTCACAGTGTAGACCATGTCACAGTGTGGTCCCTGTCACAGTGTGGTCCCTGTCACAGTGTAGACCCTGTCACAGTGTGGTCCCTTTCACAGTGTGGTCCCTGTCACAGTCTAGACCCTGTCACAGTCTAGTCCCTGTCACAGTCTAGTCCCTGTCACAGTCTAGTCCCTGTCATAGTGTGGTCCCTGTCACAGTCTGGTCCCTGTCACAGTGTGGTCCCTGTCACAGTCTGGTCCCTGTCACAGTCTAGTCCCTGTCACAGAGTGGTCCCTGTCACAGTCCGATCCCTGTCACAGTGTGGTCCCTGTCACAGTCTGGTCCCTGTCACAGTCTGGTTCCTGTCACAGTCTAGTACCTGTCACAGTCTGGTCCCTGTCACAGTCTGGTTCCTGTCACAGTCTGGTACCTGTCACAGTTTGGTCCCTGTCTCAGTCTATCACTGTCTGGTCCCTGTCACAGACTAGTCCCTGTCACAGTGTGGTCTCTGTCTCAGTCTGGTCCCTGTCTCAGTCTAATCCCTGTCACAGTCTGGTCCCTGTCACAGTGTAGACCCTGTCACAGTGTGGTTCCTGTCACAGTCTAGTCCCTGTCACATTCTGGTCCCTGTCACAGCTAGACTCTGTCACAGTGTGGTCCCTGTCACAGTCTAGTCCCTGTCACAGTGTGGTTCCTGTCACAGTGTGTTCCCTGTCACAGTCTGGTCCCTGTCACAGTCTGGCCCCTGTCACAGTCTGGTCCCTGTCACAGTTTGGTCTCTGACTCAGTCTAGACCCTGTCACAGTGTGGTCCCTGTCACAGACTAGTCCCTGTCACAGT
>NW_025171773.1:0-1816 GCF_004010195.1 Chiloscyllium plagiosum | reverse complement strand
GAACAAAAGGTGGAACATAAATATTGAATGGTTCACAACCTTGCGGAAACTCAGGCAAAATGGCAACGCTAACAACAATGGATAACAAAGGCCTTACAGAGAAAGCATTTGGTCTCAGATCATGAAGTAGAGTAAGTCTGATGTAAATTCTGGCTATTACTTGCCAGGGACACAAGCAGCAGAACAGTTTTAGACCACCAAACAGTCTTTCCTTGCCCATCACTGCAATAAGCAGGAATTCAATGGGATTTTTAATAAAGGCACTGTGAAAATTTAGTGAAACGTCAATATTCGCATAATCTGGGACAATCAGACTAACGAGAGTGATATTGGAAGAGGAGTTCGGAGAATTTTTTTTCAGTGTTTCTTTGATTAACACATTGTGCAACTGGCTAGGGACATAACTATCGCAGAGCGACCATTGTGTGATGACACTTCGTGAAGGAGTAATGTCACTTGGAGAGATCCTCTGGGAAATTGTGATAATGTGCAGTTTAAAGAAATATAAAGTTTTAAAGTGAATCACAGAAAGGACAAACTACAACTACAAACAAAAATAGACAATTACATGAGTTTGAGAGGAGAACTGACCAAGGCAAACAGGCTGAACAGACTAAAACATGCGCCTATAAATGAACAGTGGAAAACATTTGAAGGAATAGTGTAAAACACTCAATAAGTCATTCCATTGAAACAGACCAAACCTCAGCAAGAAATCCCCACCGGTCCCTCACTCAGGACAAAATGGATCATATTAGATTATCAGGCTGAGAAGATCACCACAAAGTACTTAAAATCCTGAAATGAGAGAGTGTTTTAGGAGTGAGTTTTGAAGGGATTGTAAAGGGTCTGCTAGCAGGGGGAGGGCAGTGGGAAGTGGAATCATTGTCAGGGTTTAATGACACGATAGGTACAGGGAGAGGTGAAGGTGCTGGAGGTGGTGAGAGTGTTACAGAGAGTGGTCAGGACCTGAACGGTGTTACAAAGTCAGTACGGATTGCTGCAGCTGTGAGGTGTGTCAGAGGTAAGTAGCGACATATGTATTTTTATTTATTCTTTCATGGGATGTGGGTGTCACTGCCTAGACCAGCATTCTTTGACCCCATGCTAATTACCCAGAGATTGCTGGGGCCCTGGTGGATATATTTAATACTTTGCTGGCCACAGGTGAAGTGCTGAATGACTGGAGGATAGCTAATGTGGTTCCTTTGTTCAAGAAGGGCAGTAGGGATAGGCCAGGTAATTACAGAGCAGATAGTCTAACAGCAAGGGGAGGGAAATTATTGGGAACAATTGTGAGGATGAATCAACACTTGCAAAGGTAAGGATCAACTCGGTTTAGTCATCATGGATTTGGCAGAGGGAGATACTGTCTGAGGAATTCAGTTCAGTTTTTTTGAAATGGTGCTTAAGTATATTGATGAAGGCAGTGCAGATGAAGTGGTTTACATGGACTTGAATAAGTCCTTAAACAAGATCCAACATGGAAGGCTGGTCCAAAAGGACTGGGTTTCAAGGCAAGTTGGCAAATTGGATGCAAAATTGGTGGATAGCATACTTTCACCAGTGGATGTACCACAGGGATCTGTGCAGGAATCATTGCTGGTTATTCTGTCAAATAGTAACTTTGAAGTGAAAGCAGAAGACATCAACAATAGGTTTGCAGATGACATGAAAGGTAAGGGTGTTGTTCACACTGAGGAGGATGGTCTCCGTCTGCAGTCCGATGTCGATCGGATGATAATCTAAGCAGAGTTTAGTGCTGATTGAAGTGAGGTAATACTTTGTGGGAGGTATGACAATTGAAGGACAGACA
>NW_025171772.1:0-1816 GCF_004010195.1 Chiloscyllium plagiosum | reverse complement strand
GGTGTGAGCTTGATATCAGTGTGAGAGATATTGATGTGAGATATATTAGTGTGAGAGATATCGGCATGATAGATATCGGTGCGATAGAGATTGGCGTGAGCGATATCAGTGTGAGAAATATCGGTGTGAGTTAGAAATCGGTGTGATTAGATATCGGTGTGAGTTAGATATCAATGTGATAGATATCGGTGTGAGTTAGATATCGGTGTGAGTTAGACACCGGTTTGAGAGATATCAGTACAAGAAATATCAGTTTGAGAGATGTTGTCAGAGATTTTAGTGTGAGAGATTTCAGTGTGAGAGATTTCAGTGTGAGAGATTTCAGTGTGGGAGATTTCAGTGTGATAGATATCAGTGTGATAGATATCAGTGTGGGAGATAGCAGTGTGATAGATATCAGTGCGAGAGATTTTGGTGCGATAGTTATCAGTGTGAAAGATTTTGGTGAGATAGATTTCAGTGTGATTGATTTAAGTGTGATAGATTTCAGTGTGAGAGATTTCAGTGTGATAGATATCAGTGTGAGAGATAACGGTGTGAAAGATATCGGTGTGAGAGATATCAGTGTTAGAAATATATCAGTGTGAGAGATTTCAGTGTGATAGATATCAGTGTAGGAGATACCAGTGTGATAGATATCAGTGCAGGAGATTTTGGTGCGATAGATATGGGTGTGAGAGATTTTGGTGTGATAGATTTCAGTGTGATAGATTTAAGTGTGATAGATTTTAGTGTGAGAGATTTCAGTGTGATAGATATCAGTATGATAGATATCAGTGTGTGATATATCAGTGTGAGAGATATGTGTGTGAGAGATATCTGTGTGACAGATATCGGTGTGATAGATATCAGTGTGAGAAATATTGGTTTGAGAGATTTTAGTGTGAGAGATATCATTCTGAGAGCTATCGGTGTGACAGATATCGGTGTGAAAGATATCGGTGTTGGAGATATCATTGTGAGAGATATCGGTGCAATAGATATTAGTGTGATAGATATCGTTGTGGTAGATATCAGTGTGTGAGATATCGGTGTGATTGATATCGGTGTGATAGATATGTGCGTGAGAGATATCTGTGTGAGAGATATCGGAGTGATAGATATCAGTGTGAGATAGCGGTATGATAGATATCAGTGTGAGAGATATCGGTGTGAGAGATATCAGTGTGAGAGATTTCAGTGTGAGAGATATCAGAGCGAGAGATATCAGTCGGGGAGATATCAGTGTGATAGATATCAGTGCGAGAGATTTCGGTGCGATAGATATCAGTGTGAGAGATTTCGGTGTGATAGATAGATTTCGGTGTGAGAGATTTCGGTGTGAGAGATTTCAGTATGAGAGATTTCAATGTTGGAGATATCATTGTGAGAGATTTCGGTGTGAGAGATTTCGATGTGGGAGATATCATTGTGAGAGATTTCGGTGTGAGAAATTTCAGTATGAGAGATTTCGATGTTGGAGATATCATTGTGAGAGATTTCGGTATGAGAGATTTCAATGTGGGAGATGTCATTGTGAGAGATTTCGGTGTGAGAGATTTTGGTGTGAGAGATTTCGGAGTGAGAGAATTCGGTGTGAGAGAAATCGGTGTGAGAGATTTCAGTGTGAGAGATTTCAGTGTGTGAGATATCGGTGTTAGAGATTTCAGTGAGAGAGATTTCATTGTGATAGATTTTGGTGTGAGAGAATTTGGTGTGAGAGAAATCGGTGTGAGAGATTTCAGTGTGAGAGATTTCAGTGTGTGAGATATCGGTGAGAGAGATTTCAGTGAGAGAGATTTTAGTGTGATAGATTTCAATGCGAGAGATTTCAGTG
>NW_025171771.1:0-1816 GCF_004010195.1 Chiloscyllium plagiosum | reverse complement strand
GATGTTTCCGCACTCTACACCAGCATCCCCCACGATGATGGCATCGTGGCAACAGCCTCAGTACTCAACACCAACAACTGCCAATCTTCAAACACCATCCTACAACTCATCCGCTTTATCCTCAATCATAACGTCTTCACCTTTGACAACCAATTCTTCATCCAGACACGGAACAGCCATGGGGACCAAATTTGCACCCCAATATGCCAACATTTTTATGCACAGCTTTGAACAAGATTTCTTCTCTATGCAGGATCTCCAACCGACATTGTACACCAGGTACATTGATGACATTTTCTTCCTCTGGACCTATGGCGAGGAGTCACTGATAAAACTACACAGTGACATCAACAAGTTTCATCCCACCATCAAACTCACCATGGACTACTCTCGACTGTCTGTCTCATTCTTGGACACGTGTCTCCCCATCAAGGACGGACACCTCAGCACCACACTCTACAGACAACCTCACAATGCTACACTTCTCCAGCTTCCACCCAAAACATTTTAAAACAGCCATTCCCTATGGACAAGCCCTACGCATACACCGGATCTGCTCAGATGAGGAGGAACGTGACGGACACCTGGAAGTACTCAAGAATTCCCTCACAAGAATGGGGTACAATGTTCAACTCATCGACCGCCAGTTCCTACGTGCCACAGCAAGGAACTGTAATGACCTCCTCAGGAGACAGACACGGGTTGCAATTGTTCAGGTGCTGAAACATTACGCCATGTTCTTCGTGACGTGCAACACATTATCAATGGAGATGAGCACCTCACCAAGACCTTCCCCACACCTCCACTACTTGCCTTTAAACAACCGCCAAACCTCAAACAGATCATTGTTCGTAGCAAACTGCCCGGCTCTCAGGACAACTCCATACAACCCTGTCGTGGTGGACGCTGCAAAACGTGTCAGATTGTGGACATAGATACCACTATTACACGTGGGAACAACTCCCACCATGTACATGGCAGGTACTCATGTGACTCAGCCAACATTGTCTATCTTATACGTTGCAGGCAGGGATGCCCAGAGGCATTGTACATTGGGGAAACTGAGCAAAGGCTACGACAACCGATGAATGGGCACCGCACAACAATCAACAGACAGGAGGGTTCCCTTGGACTTCGGGACAGGCAGCAGAGGAAAGTGGCTGAGCAGAGGCTGATAGCTAAGTTCGGTACCTGTAATGTGACATGAACCCAAGGGCCTCAACCGGGACCTTGGGTTCATGTCACATTACAGGTGATCACCATTGCACTACACACACACAGATATTCCGACACACACTCTCACATGCATACGGACACAGATACACACAGACGCGCACACAGACACCCACACACACCCTTATAGACACACAGACTCCCACACATGCACCCCCTCACTGACTTAAGACACTCTGCACTCATTACACACACACACACACACACACACACTCCCCACCCCAGACAAAGACCCACATGCACACATATATATTGTGTGTGGTGAATTTTTTTGGTACAAAGTTACATTGCACTTTGCTCAAAAACCACATAGATTCATGTCGAACTCTGAGCTCAAAAACTGCATGAATTTATGTAAAACTCTTATTTCACTTTTTAGATTGGAATCAATCTAAACATCAGATCATAGACAGAGAACACAGGGGGCTAACACCTTCAACACATTGTCTAGCTATCACCATTGTTAACAATGCAACTTTAAAAAAAGGGTTTTGTGATTTACACATGAAAGAAGTGAAACTATGACTGTATTCTAACAGATGAAAGGCTCAACAGACGATCAATTCTTCAATGTATAATTTCA
>NW_025171770.1:0-1816 GCF_004010195.1 Chiloscyllium plagiosum | reverse complement strand
AGTGTCAGCGAAAGAACATTCCGGGGAATGACTATTTTAGAATGTCAGGGACAGAACGTTCCAGGGAATAACGGTTATAGAATGTCAGGGACAGAACGTTCCGGGGAATGGCAGTTATGGAATGTCGGGGACAGAACGTTCGGGGAAATGTCAGTTATAGAATCTCAGGGTCAGAACGTTCCGGGGAATGTCAGTTGTAGAATGTCAGGGACAGAACGTTCCGGGGAATGGCAGTTATAGAATGTTGAGGACAAAACATTCTAGTGATTGTCAGTTATAGAACGTCGGGAACAGAACGTTCCAGGAAAGAACGGTTATAGAAAATGGCACTTATAGAATGTAAGGGACAGAACATTCCGGGGAATATCAGTTATAGAATGTCGGGGACAGAACGTTACGTGGAATGTCAGTTATAGAATCTCAGGGACAGAACGTTCCGGGGAATGTCAGTGATAGAATGTCGGGGAGAGATCATTCCGGGAAATGGCTGTTATAGAATGTCAGGGACAGAACGTTCCGGGGAATGTCAGTTATAGAATTTTGAGGACAAAACGTTCCGGCGATTGTCAGTTATAGAACGTCGGGAACAGAACGTTCCAGGAAATAACGGTTATGGAATGTCAGGGACAGAATGTTCCGGGGAATGTCAGTTATTGAATCTCAGGGACAGACCGATCTGGGGAATGTCAGTTATAGAATGTTGGGGTCAGAATGTTTCAGGGGATGGCGGTTATAGAATGTTGGGGACAGAACGTTCCGGGGAATGTCAGTTATGTAATCTCAGGGACAGATCGATCCGGGGAATGTCAGTTATAGAATGTTGGGGTCAGAACGTTCCGGGGATTGTCAGTTATAGAATGTCGGGGACAGGACGTTCCGGGGAATGGCAGTTATAGAATGTTAGGGACAGAACGGTCCGGGGAATATAAGTTATGGAGTGTTGGGGTCAGATCGTTCCGGGAATGGCAGTTATAGAATGTTGAGGACAAAACATTCCGGAGATTGTCAGTTATAGAACGTCGGGAACAGAACGTTACGTGGAATGTCAGTTATAGAATCTCAGGAACAGACCGATCCGGGTAATGTCAGTTTTAGAATGTTGGGGTCAGAATGTTTCAGGGGATGGCGGTTATAGAATGTTGGGGACAGAACGTTCCGGGGAATGTCAGTTATGGAATCTCAGGGACAGACCGATCCGGGGAATGTCAGTTCCAGAATGTCGGGAACAGGACATTCCGGGGAATGGTAGTTATAGAATGCCAGGGACCGAACGTTACGTGGGATGTCAGTTATAGAATCTCAGGGACAGAGCGTTCTGGGGAAAGTCAGTGATAGAATGTCGGGCAGAGAACATTCCGGGGAATGGCAGTTATAGAATGTCGGGGACAGGACGTTCCGGGGAATGGCAGTTATAGAATGTCAGGGACAGAATGGTCCGGGGAATATAAGTTATAGAATGTTGGGGTGAGAACTTTTCGGGGGATGGCAGTTATAGAATATTGAGCACTAAACGTTCCGGCGATTGTCAGTTATAGAACGTCGGGAACAGAATGTTCCATGGAATGGCGGTTATAGAATGTCGGTGACAGAACGTTCCGGGGCATGGCACTTATAGAATGTCAGGGAAAGAACATTCCGGGGAATGACAGTTTTAAAATGTCGGGGACAGAACGTTCCAGGGAATAACAGTTATAGAATATCAGGGACAGAACGTTCCGGGGAATGCCAGTTATAGAATCTCAGGGACAGAACGTTCCGGGTAATGACAGTGATAGAATGCCGAGGAGAGAACGTTCCGGGGAATGGCACTTATAGA
>NW_025171769.1:0-1816 GCF_004010195.1 Chiloscyllium plagiosum | reverse complement strand
AACACAACAGGGAGCAAGAATGCCTGTTTTTTTTTATTAAATTGCGTTTATTTCAATGCAAGAGGACTGACACGTAAGGGCGAAGAATTCAGAGCATGGATATCTATGTGGAGGCATTACAGAAACATAGCTAAGGGAGGGACAGGACTGGCAGCTTAATGTGCCAGGGTATAGCTACTTTAGGCAGGAGAGGGATGGTGGAAAGAGGGGAGGGGGTGTTGCATTTCTGATTAAAGGGAATATTGAGAATGGCTATGTGCTTGAAAAAATTCTTAAAGTTATTTGATGATGTGACCAGGAATGTTTATAGGTCGGGGTTGTAGACGTCAAAAAGTGTGGATCTGGAAAAAGCACAGCAGGTCAGGCAGAAACAAGAGAATCGATATTTCAGGCATAAGCTTGTCATCAGGAATGTCTGAAACATCGATTATACTGTTCCTCGGACGTTGCCGAACCTGCCATGCTTTTTCAGTACCACATTTGTCGACTCTGATCCACAGCATCTGCAATGCTCACTTTCTGTTCGGGTGGTACACTTAGTCAATATGGATTTCAGTTTCACCAGGACAAGATAAGGCTTTTCAAGCCCTGGAGCCTGATATACAGTTACAGGAGGAGGCCAATTGGCCCACTGAACCTATACAATTGTACCGAGATTTTCTCAAGCAGCACCAGTATGCTAATATGCAGCGACAGGATCAGTTTATTCAGTAACTTCAGGTCAGTAACACAGGAAATGGAAGAGACCGCAAACTGACTGGGCTCTGGAGAATGCTGGAATAACACGAGGCTATTTAGCTCCTCAAATCCGGCCTTCCGTTCAGTAGGTCAGTGCTGATTTGCTCTTGGCAGCAATTTATCTTTCATGCCATAATCGTTGTAGCCCTCGACACTCTCAAAATCAATTGACACCCTCCTCACCCCTTCCCAATCATGTCAGGAATGCAACTGCCTGGGATAGAGAGGCCCCAACAATCACTATCCTCTGAGAGAAGGAAAGATTCGCCATACATATACCTTGGCCTATTAACATGAACAAAAGATATCAACACAGCGTCAGAGTGACTGGCCCTGACATTACATCATGATTTCAATGAGCAAGGTTCGGAACAGGTTGTAACTTGATAGGAATCAGTTGGAAACTCCCACTGGTTGGGTCATTCAGAACATAATGAGGACATCAATCCTCTCAGTCCCTGGATATCTCTGTGGTTGATCCTCAGGGTAGCTTCCTCAGCACAAATATCTTCAGCAGCTTCATCAATGTATTTTCTTCCGTCATTTGATCAGAAGTGAAGATGTTCGGTGAAGATCGCATAAAGCATCAAAACCTGGACAATATTCAAGCTCACGCTGTTAACATGCAGGTAACATTCGCGTGTCAGCACTGCTGCATCTTGAACATTTCCTCAATACAGAAAGACGAGTTCATGAAGCATCTCAAGCTGGTTTCATTGGAATGTGAGAAAGCCATTCAGCCCATCGAAATTATTTGATAAGAAGAGACACAGCCCATTCACTCTGTTGTTTTTTTACGCAAAAAGAGATTTTTTTTTTAAAATCTGCGACTGTTGGAATTCAAAGTAGACAGTCAGGACGCCGGAACAACACAACAAGAGAGGCGGTTTCAGGAGGTGAGAAGTCAACGACTTGAGTAAAACCCTTCTTCAGGACTGTGTTACTGACCTTTTTAAGGGAGTCTACATTTAAAGAGGCTGCATGACGGAGTTGGAGACAGGATGATGTGGTGGGGATAGGTGAACAAAAATAGTGGTTATGAGCAGGTTGGTCGATGGGAGGAATGAATCCAGTTGGG
>NW_025171768.1:0-1816 GCF_004010195.1 Chiloscyllium plagiosum | reverse complement strand
CCTCCAGGGGTCACTGCCCCCTCCAGGGGTCACAGTCTCCTCCAGGGGTCACAGTCTCCTCGAGGGGTCACAGTCTCCTCGAGGGGTCACCGTCTCCTCGAGGGGGTCCTCGTCTCCTCCAGGGGTCACTGCCCGCTCCAGGGGTCACCGCCCCCTCCAGGGGTCACTGCCCCCTCCAGGGGTCACCGTCTCCTCCAGGGGTCACTGCCCCCTCCAGGGGTCACCGTCTCCTCCAGGGGTCACCGTCTCCTCGAGGGGGTCCTCGCATCCTCGGGTCACCGTCTCCTCGAGGGGGTCCTCGCATCCTCCAGGGGTCACTGCCCCCTCCAGGGGTCACCGTCTCCTCCAGGGGGTCCTCGCATCCTCCAGGGGTCACTGCCCGCTCCAGGGGTCACTGCCCCTCCAGGGGTCACTGTCTCCTCCAGGGGTCACCGTCTCCTCCAGGGGTCACCGTCCCATCCAGGGGTCACCGGCCCTTCCAGGGGTCACCGTCTCCTCCACGGGTCACCGTCCTCTCCAGGGGTCACTGTCCCCTCCAGGGATCACCGTCTCCTCCAGGGGTCACCGTCTCCTCCAGGGGTCACTGCCCCCTCCAGGGGTCACCGTCTCCTCCAGGGGTCACTGTCCCCTCCAGGGGTCACCGTCTCCTCCAGGGGTCACTGTCCCCTCCAGGGGTCACCGTCCCATCCAGGGGTCACCGTCTCCTCTAGGGGTCACCAGCCCTTCCAGGGGTCACCGTCTCCTCCACGGGTCACCGTCCTCTCCAGGGGTCACTGTCCCCTCCAGGGGTCACTGTCTCCTCCAGGGGTCACCGTCCCCTCCAGGGGTCACTGTCTCCTCCAGGGGTCACCGTCCCCTCCAGGGGTCACCGTCTCCTCCAGGGATCACGGTCCCCTCCAGGGGTCACGGTCCCCTCCAGGGGTCACAGTCTCCTCCAGGGATCACGGTCCCCTCCAGGGGTCACAGTCTCCTCCAGGGGTCACCGTCCCCTCCAGGGGTCACCGTCTCCTCCAGGGGTCACCGTCTCCAGGGGTCACCGTCTCCAGGGGTCACCGTCTCCTCCAGGGGTCACAGTCTCATCCAGGGGTCACCATCTCCTCCAGGGGTCACCGTCCCCTCCAGGGGTCACTGCCACCTCTAGGGGTCACGGACTCCTCCAGGGGTCACGGTCTCCTCCAGCGGTCACCGCCACATCCAGGGGTCACCATCCCCTCCAGGGGTCACCGTCTCCTCCAGGGGTTACCGCCACCTCCAGGGGTCATCGCACCCTCCAGGGGTCACAGTCTCCTCCAGGGATCACGGTTTCCTCCAGGGATCACGGTCCCCTCCAGGGGTCACCGTCTCCAGGGTCACCGTCTCCTCCAGGGGTCACCATCTCCTCCAGGGGTCACCGTCCCCTCTAGGGGTCACTGCCACCTCTAGGGGTCACGGTCTCCTCCAGGGATCACGGTCTCCTCCAGGGGTCACGGTCTCCTCCAGGGGTCACTGCCACCTCCAGGGGTCACCATCCCCTCCAGGGGTTACCGTCTCCTCCAGGGGTCACCGCCACCTCCAGGGGTCATCGCCCCATCCAGGGGTCACAGTCTCCTCCAGGGATCACGGTTTCCTCCAGGGATCACGGTCCCCTCCAGGGGTCACCGTCTCCAGGGGTCACCGTCTCCTCCAGGGGTCACCGTCCCCTCCAGGGGTCACCGCCACCTCCAGGGGTCATCGCCCCCTCCAGGTGTCACAGTCTCCTCCAGGGATAACGGTTTCCTGCAGGGGACAACTGGAGGGGGTGTAGGGGCTGGAGGGGGTGACAGAGATAGGGAGGAGG
>NW_025171767.1:0-1816 GCF_004010195.1 Chiloscyllium plagiosum | reverse complement strand
ACTGTGCAGCAACTAATACTGTGCAACAACTTCACATTGTGCAGCACCTTCACACTGTGCAGCACCTCACACTGTGCAAGACCTTCACACTGTATAGCACCTTCACACTGTGCAGCAACTCACACAGTGCAGCACCTTTACACTGTGCAGCAACTAATACTGTGCAGCACCTTCACACTGTGCAGCAACTCACACTGTGCAGCACCTTCACACTGTGCAGCACCTCGCACAGTGCAGTACCTTCACACTGTGCAGCACCTAATATTGTGCAACAACTTCACACTGTGCAGCACCTTCACACTGTGCAGCAACTCACACTGTGCAACACCTTTACACTGTGCAGCACCTTCACACTGTGCAGCACCTTCACACTGTGCAGCACCTCGCACTGCGCAGCACCTTCACACTGTGCAGCACCTCACACTGTGCAGCACCTTTACACTGTGCAGCACCATCACACTGTGCAGCACCTTCACACTGTACAGCACCTCACACTGTGCAGCACCTTCACACTGTGCAGCATGATCACACTGTGCAGCACCTTACACTGTGCAGCACCTTCACACTGTGCAGCACCTTCACTCTGTGCAGCACCTTCAAAATGTGCAGCATCGTTTCGCTGTGCAGCACCTAAAACTGTGCAAAACCTTCAACTGTGCAGCACCTCACACTGTGCAGCGCCTCACACCGTGCAGCACATTCACAATGTGCAGCAACTCCACACTGTGCAGCACCTTCTCACTGAGCAACCCCTTCACACTGTGCGGCAACTCACACTGTGCAACACCTTTGCACTGTGTAGCACCATCACACTGTGCAGCACCTCACACTGTACAGCACCTCACTCTGTGCAGAACCTCACTCTGTGCAGCACTTGAAACTGTTCTGCACCTCACACTGTGCAGCACCATCACACTGTGCAGCACCTCACACTATGCAGCACCTTCACACTGTGCAGCTCATTCACGCTGTGCAGCACCTCACACTGCGCAGCACCATCACACTGTGCAGCCACTCACACTGTGCAGCACCTCACACTGTGAAGCACGTTCAAACTGTGCAGCACCATCACACTGTGCAGCACCTTCACACTGTGCAGAAACTCACACTGTGCAGCACCATCACACTGTGCAGCACCTCACACTGTGCAGCACCATCACACGGTGCAGCACCTTCACACTGTGCAGCACCTTCACACTGTGCAGCACCATCACACTCACCTCACACTATGCAGCACCTTCACACTGTGCAGCTCATTCACGCTGTGCAGCACCTCACACTGCGCAGCACCATCACACTGTGCAGCCACTCACACTGTGCAGCACCTCACACTGTGAAGCACGTTCACACTGTGCAGCACCTCACACTGTGCAGCACTTTCACACTGTGCAGAAACTCACACTGTGCAGCACCATCACACTGTGTAGCACCTTACACTGTGCAGCACCATCACACTGTGCAGCACCTTCACACTGTGCAGCACCTTCACACTGTGCAGCACCTTCACACTGTGCAGCACCATCACACTGTGCAGCCACTCACACTGTGCAGCAACTAACACTGTGCAGCAACTCACACTGTGTAGCACCTTCACACTGTGCAGAGCCTCACACTGTGCAGCACCTTCACACTGTGCAGCAACTCACACTGTGCAGCACCTTCACACTGTGCAGCACCTTCACACTGTGCAGCACCTTCACACTGTGCAGCACGTCACACTGTTCAGCACCTCACACTGTGCAGCACAATCACACTGTGCAGCAACTCACACTGTGCAGCACGATCACACTGTGCAGCACCTCACACTGTGCAGCAC
>NW_025171766.1:0-1816 GCF_004010195.1 Chiloscyllium plagiosum | reverse complement strand
GCGCTTTTCCAGCAACACATTTCCATCCCACTGTACAGGCACTATCACGGACCAGACATACCTCCCACAGTATAGTAACCATCATGGCCCAACATACGTCACACTGTACAGTAACCATCATGGCCCAACATACCTCCCTCTGTACATTAACCATAAAGGTCCGACATACCTCCCACTGTAGAGTAACCATCACGGTCCGACATACCTCCCACTGTACAGTAACCATCACGGCCCGACAGACCTCCCACTGTACATAAACTATCATGGCCCGACATACCTCTCACTGTACTTTAACTGACAAGGTCCGACATACCTCCCACTGTACATTATACATAAAGGCCCGACATACCTCCCACTGTAGAGTAACCATCACACACCGGCATACCTTCTTCTGTACAGGAACCATCGCGACCCGACATACCTCCCACTGTACATTAACCATCACGGCCCGACATACCTCCCACTGTACAGTAACCATCACGGCCCGACATACCTCCCACTGTACATTAACCATCACAGTCAGAAATACCTCCCACTGTACAGTAACCATCACGGCCCCACATACATCCCACTGTACAGTAACCATTACGGCCACACATACCTTTCTCTGTTCTGTAACTATCACACCCTGACGTACCACCCAATGTACTGTAATCGTCACAGCCCGACATACCACCCTCTGTACAGTAAGCATCACGGTCCGACCTCCCTCCCATTGTACAGTAACCATCACGGCCCGACATACCTCCCACTGTACAGTAACCATCATGGCCTAACATACCTCCTACCGTTCGGTAACCATTACGTCCCGACATACCCCCCACTGTTCACTAACCATCACTGCCCGACATATCTGCCACTGTACAGTAACCGTCACTGCCCGACATACCTTCCACTGTAAGGTAGCCATCAAGAGCAACACGATGGCTCAGTGGATAGCACTGCTACCTCACAGCACCAATGTCCTGGGGTGACTGTCTGTGTGGAGTTTGCACGTACCCCCGTGTCTGTGTGGTTTTCCTCCCACAGTCCAAAGATGTGCAGGTAGGTGCATTGGCAATAATAAATTGACCATAGTGTGAGGTGCTTTAGTCAGTGGGAAATGGATTTGGGTGTATTACTCTTCAGAGGGTTGATGTGGACTCCTTGGGCTTTAGGGCCTGTTTCCACACTGTAGGTAATCTAATCTAACTTCCAAGGTTCAAGTCAGGAATATGACGGAATAATTACTTGTCTGAATGAGTGCAGCTCCATCAGTACTCTAATATGGACTTATACGTGACAGGCAGTTGTGTGGAGAAGATCCTGTCTCACAAACTTGATTGAATATTGTGAGGAAGTGACAAAATTGATTGATGAGGGCATGGGGCTGGATGTTGGCCGTTTGTATCTTTGATGTGTTTCCTTATGGCAGGCTCATACAGAAGGTGAAGTGAAATGGGATCAGCGGTCAGTTAATAAGATGGATAGAGAAGTGCTTGCCCGTAGAAGATAGAGCAGTGGTGGAACAGTGCTTTTGTGACTGGAGACCTGTAAATAGATTGGTGGAGTTGCAGATTGTGAAGATGATTGCTGGAGAATACAGCAGGATGCAGGTCAGCTGCAGACTTGGACAGAGAAAACACTGATGTAACTTTATCTGGACAGTTGCGACGTGATGCATTTTGGAAGGTCTAATGTTGGGGAGAAGTATAAAGTGGATGGAAAAACTACTGATTGCATCAACATCGGCAGGGGTCTATGTGTACAGTTCAAAAGTTCCTTGAAAGTGGTAACATGGGTCGATAGGGTGATCAAGAAGACTGACGGCAAACTT
>NW_025171765.1:0-1816 GCF_004010195.1 Chiloscyllium plagiosum | reverse complement strand
TGTCTGAGGTACTGAGAGAGCACTTTCTGATGTATTGGCGGAGCACTATCTGAGCTATCGAGGGAACACTTTCTGAGGTATTGAGAGAGCACTTTCTGAGGTACTGATGGAGCACTGTCTGAGGTATTGAGGGAGCACTTTCTGAGGTATTGAGGGAGCACTATCTGAGGTATTGAGGGAGCACTTTCTGAGGTATTGAGTGAGAAATATCTGAGGTATTGAGGGAGCACTTTCTGTGGTATTGTGGGGGCACCTTCGGCGGAAATGATGGTGCACTTTCTGAAGTACTGATGGACCACATTCTGAGGCATTGAGGGAGCACTGTCTGAGGTACTTAGAGAGCACTTTCTTAGGTATTGGAGCACTATCTGAGCTATTGAGGGAACACTTTCTGAGGTACTGAGAGAGCACTTTCTGAGCTACTGAGGGAACACTTTCCGAGATATTGAGGGAGCACTTTCTGAGGTACTGAGGGTGCACTTTCTGAGGTATTGAGGGGGCACTTTCTGAGGTACTGAGGGAACAGTTTCAAAGGTACTGAGGGAACACTTTCTGACGTACTGAGGAAGCACTATCAGAGGTACTGAGGGAGAACTATCCGAGGTACTGTGTGAGCACCTTCTGAGATATGAGGCAGCGCATTCTTAGATATTGAGGGTGCACTTTCTGAAGAATTGAGGGTGAACTGTCTGAGGTATTGATGGACCACTTCCTTAGATATTGAGGGAGACCTTTCTGAGGTACTGAGGGAACACTATCTGAGGTACTGAGGGAGCACTTTCTGAGATATTGAGGGAGAACTTTCTGACGGACTGAGGAAGAACTATCTGAGGTATTGAGCGAGCACTTTCTGAGGTGCTGAGGGAGCACTTTCTGAGGTACTGAGAGAGCACTTTCTGATGTACTGAGGGAGCACTTTCTGAGGTGCTGAGGGAGCACTTTCTGATGTACTGAGAGAGCACGTTCTGAGGTACTGACAGAGCACTTTCTGAGGTACTGAGGGAGCACTTTCTGAGGTACTGAGAGAGCACTTTCTGAGGTACTGACGGAGCACTTCCGGTGGTACTAAGGGAGCACGTTCTGAGGTATTAAGGGAGCACTTTCTGAGGTACCGAGGGAGCACTTTATGAGGTATTGAGGGAGCACTATCTGAGGTACCGAGGGAGAATTTTCTGAGGTATTGAGGGAGCACTATCTAAGGAATTAATGGAGCATTATCTGAGGTACTGTGAGAGAACTATCTGAACTATTGTGGGAGCACTTTCAGCACTTTCTGAGGTACCGAGGGAGCACATTCTGAGGTATTAAGGGATACCACTTTCTGAGGTATCGAGGGAGCACTTTCTGAGGTATTGAGGGAGCACTATCTGAGGAATTAAGTGAGTATTATCTGAGGTACTGTAAGAGAACTATCGGAACTATTGTGGGAAAATTTTCTGAGGTATTGAGGGAGCACTATCTGAGGTATTGAGGGAGAACTATCTGAAATATTGAGGGAGCACTTTCTGATGTATTGAGGGTGCACTATCTGAGGTATTCAGGGAGAACTATCTGAAATATTGAGGGAGCACTTTCTGAGGTATTGAGGGAGAACTATCTGAGGTATTGAGGGAGACCTATATGAGATATTGAGGGAGAATTATCTGAGGAATTGAGGGAGCACCTTCCGATGTATTGAGGGAGAAATATCTGAGGTATTGAGGATCCGATGTATTGAGGGAGAAATATCTGAGGTATTGAGGAACCACTTTCAGAGGCATTGAGGGAGCCCTTTCTGAGGTACTGAGGGAGCACTGTCTGAGGTACGGAGGGAGCA
>NW_025171764.1:0-1816 GCF_004010195.1 Chiloscyllium plagiosum | reverse complement strand
ACTCCAACCCCCTCCCATTTATCTCTCAGTCCCTACTCACAAACCTCATTCCTGATGAAAGACTTATGCCAGAAACGTCGATTCTCCTGCTCCTCGGATGCTGCCTGATCTGCTGTACTTTTCCAGCACGACACTATCGCCATGGCGAAGATAGATGAGCTCAGCTCAGGCTCGTAATCTGAGAGCGGAGAAGGCTGAGTGAGGAAGGGATTAAGGTTCTCAATAAGGGGATCAGTATGTGTGATATGAATAAACTTCTTATGGGAAGAGTTAACAACCATGCATCTCCATTAAACGCAAGCGAGAGGATGTTCAGACGAGATATAGGAAGAACGTTTTCACTCTGAGAGTGTTGTTTGTTTGGAATTCACTGTTTGAACGTGTGGTAAAACTAAGAGTCATCAAAATATTTCAGGAGTATCTAGCCGAATACTTGGGATAAAGACCAGGTTCTGGAAATGGAAGTGAAGATAAACAGATGTCTGATTAAAAATTCGAACACTGTACAGAAAATGCAGAGAATGAAAGCATGGGAAGAGTAAAGGCATGGAAACTACTGGCGATCTGTTACAAAGGTCCGCGAATGCTACACTCGTCAAAAGTTTACTGGGGAGGATGGGGCCATTGTGGCAGGATGGGATAAGAATAGTGGAATGCTCCTACACCAAATAGCAAAGTCAGACTGGACTGAAAGTTTACTATGGCAGACTGAGATAATAACAATTAGTAAAGTCATACTCGCCTACTAACTACCATCATGGCAGGTTGGGACAAGTCGTGACAAGAAATACTTAGGACCTGACTTTAAATAATAAATTCATAGTAAAGTCAGCATGCTTGACACGTTTGTAGCAGGATATGACATTAAATATCTAATCAGTAGTTAGTAGAGTCAGCTTGGGAAAGGAAAACATTGTGATATATGGGGTAGCTAAATATTGAATCATGACAGATTAGTCTGAGATGGAAGATCATTGTAGCACAGGTGGCAGTATAATACCTAATAGTGACAGTCGAATAATAATAAGGAGAATTAGGAAAAAACAGTGGCAGAAGTAGAACGACAATGGGAACTAACACTATTGGTTTATAGCTGGAGTGAGGTAATTCTGATTGACACAATTGGGCATTCTCACATGCTAACAAATCATGATTAAAGAAAAGGTATGAAGTGATGGAGTTTAATTCAGATACATGCGAACTGCTGCATTTTGAGAAAGCAAACCTTAGAAGGACTTATACACTTAATGGTAAGGTCCTAGCGTGTGTTGCTGAACAAAGAGACCTTAGATTGCAGGTTCATAGCTCCTTGAAAGTGGAGTCGCAGGTAGATAGGAGAGTGAAGAAGGCGTTTGGTATGCTTTCCTTTATTGGTCAGAGTATTGAGTACAGGATTTGGGAAGTGATGTTGAGGCGGTACAGGGCATTGGTTAGGCCAATGTTGGAATATGACTTTTTGTGCATTCTTCCTACTTTCCAAATTCAACTGTAATTGAATTTATTCTTGCATACCATTCTTACATTTTTAATATTCATGGAAACTGCAACGTGTTCTTGGATGCAGGAATGGTGAAGCTTATTGATTAATGGAAAATGTTTCATGTTACCTATATTAACTTTCAGAAGGACGTTGTTGAAGTTTAATTGATTCGAATTCTGTGCCGATTGAAGCTGATCGAAGGAAAAGCCCTGCGACAGCAAGGTAACACTGTCTGTAAACAATGCAGAAACCAACGGAAACCCATTTTTCAATGTAGTCTATTTTTAACATTTTTGTATCACGTTTGTATCCTTTTCGTGAACTTGATGCTTCAAT
>NW_025171763.1:0-1816 GCF_004010195.1 Chiloscyllium plagiosum | reverse complement strand
TACCAGGGAGTGCCAAAAGATGGACAATGATCAGAGCGTGCTGGGAAACAGAACCCAACCTTGTCTAAACTGTCAATCCACATGCTGCAGAATGTAGACAGGCAAACTGGACAGCTGCAGACCCTGCAATACACACCTGAAGTAGGACTTGAATGGGACAATGGAGTATCGCCCTCAGGGCAATCGGGAGCCTCAAGTCATTCGCTAGACACTGAGGCACCGAGTACCCTTATTTCGAGCAGGCTATGTGCATCCAGCACCAACATAATGGACACCTAAGAGCCACCCTGCCATCAGTGTGCCAACACCTGACCGAGTCTGATCGATCAGGGTAATCAAACCTGACCAATCCACTCGCAGATCCTAAAGACCCTCCCAAAAGGGCACGAAGACTCAGAAGGAGAAGAATCATCACAAAACTCCACTCAGCGCGGTGACTTGAGAATACCCACCCCCAAGACCATTGGAACAAGAAAACATCATCAACACCTGGAGCCCGGCTAAGGTCTAGTGTGGTGGTATCCGATCATACAAAGTTGAGTTAAAGCATAATGTAGCTTATAGCTTATAGTTAGTTGACAGCGTACTTTATTGTTCTAATATTAATTGTGTTCAATAAATGAACATTATTATTTATGAGTCAACTCGTAGTTCTTTGCTCGGAGTAGGAATTTAAACACAGTGTGGCAGGCACGACACCAAGAAGCAGGTGTAACCCAGGCCATAGTGATAAAGATGGAAAATAAGCCAAAACATATCAGAAGTGATAATGAATGAATTGTCAGTACTCAGAGCTGACTAAAACATTCACTTACTTTCTCTCACTACAGACAGTGCCTAACCTGCTGAATTATTCCAGCTTGTTCTGTTCCTTTATCAGATTTCAGCTGCTCCAGAATTTTGCTATTATTTTGTTGTTGGCATTTCTCACATCACTGAGTCTGGAAGCACAGATGCACCAACAATGAGCTGCTTTATACCAGGGGGAAGTGTTAGATACAGAAAGTGATCCCGAGCCTCCAGCATAAGTCCACTTTTAAATGGAGTCTCAGAATTTGGATAATTTAGCCCATCATGCTCTATAAGGGTAGATCAGCTCACCCCACTCCCCAGCCCTTTCACGAACAATACTGGCAGATATTGTCAATCTCCAGGTGCCTGTGGAGAAGATGATGTTTGATCTTGAACTGCTGCAGTCCATGTACTGAAGCTGGTCCCAGGTTAGTGTTCGGTGAGGAGTGACAGGTTATTCACCTCGCAATAATGAAGGAACTGTAAAGTATGTCCAAATCAACAACAAATTGTATTTGTACGGCATCTTCATTATAACAGAATGTCCAAGATGATTGACAGGAGTGTGAAAAGTGACATTTGACACTGAGCCACTTAAAGAGATGTTTAGTCAGCTAACCAAGCATGTTTTTGCGGTTCTCTCTCAATTACTTATGTTTTAAATCAATTTTACAGGCGATTAGAAGGATTGATCTGCAATCAGGAAATCTGGATCAAGATCACAGCAAAGTCTGATGGAGTCAGTTCATTTTATCGCAATCTGAACATCATGACGTTTTGAACATGAAAGGAAAAAACACCATTCAAAGTGGAGTGTTGTGACATCAGGCCTGTAAAGACACAAATGGAATCACAAGGAGAAATGCTGGAAATGTTCAGGACTGTGGAAAGGGATTTAGATTCCCATCTGAATTGGAAACTCAACATCGCGGTCATACTGGAGACCTTTCACTTGCTCTGAATGTGGGAGGGGATTTACAAATTCTTCTGACCTGCAGACACACTCACATTGGCGAGAGACCAT
>NW_025171762.1:0-1816 GCF_004010195.1 Chiloscyllium plagiosum | reverse complement strand
ACACAGATGCACACAGACACAGACAGACAGACACACACACATACATACACATGTCCAGGGGTAAGTTTGCATTTGCAGAACTGCATTGCAGGTTCTTTCGATTTTGTTCATGAAACACACAATCTGTAGGCAACGAAATACTTTTGGTAATCCAAGCAACATTTTGTAAATTCCTTGCTTGTAATCAGAACCAGACTGGCTAAAGTCTGGAGTACCTACAGACTCTAACATCAAACCTTTAATGCGTTGTCTGAGCTAAAATGTCACCTTTTCACGCTAAACCTTAACTCTGGAATGTGAGTTTAATGAATATTTGGAAATTACATATTAATAAATTGAAACCTGCAAAACATTTTGAAAGGTGAAAGATGTAACAACAGTGTAGGTTGTTTCAATATGTTGGATCCGTGAATGACATTAAGATATTTTCCTTAAAATTCTGTGTTTAATGATCCGGCTCCACTTGAAGCAGCGCTCTGAAAGCTTGTACTTGCAATTCAATCAGTTGGACTATAACATTGTGTCATGTGATTTTTAACTTTGCCTCTTCACAGGGGAGACAGGATTCCAGCTCGCAGAACAGTTCAGGCAACATCTCTGAGACACTCGCATGAAAGAATCCAGCCACCCTGTGGCCGACCACTTCAACACCCCCTCCGCCAAGGTCATGCCATTCCTGGGCTTCCTGCATCGACAAATCCAAGCCTAAACCGGGACCTTGAGTTCATGTCGCATACAAGTGGCCAGACCACACTATATTCTCTCTCATACACACACTCACGGAAGCACACATAAACTCACTGTCTTACATACACAATCACACACAGACATACATACGCTCTTTCCTACCCGCACTCTCTCTCATGCAAAGACACAGTCAGCCCCAAGGGTCGCACCCATGTGCACACCTCCACATAGGCCAGTACTCCATCGTGCACACAAACACTCTCTATCAAGCACGCACGCACAATCACAGACACACACACGTACCCACGTTCTCAATCTCTCTATATGCCTCACATGCATGTTGAATGAAGTAGGCCTCATCTTACACCATGGTAGCCTACAACAACGTCCAACGTCGAATTTGCTCTCCCCCGACCTCAACCCAGATCCAATCCGACAACTCGGCAGTGTCCTCTTGAAATGTCATATCTGTCTATTTTAATACCAACTATCTGCACAATGATGCCCTCTGACCTATCACCATCTCCCCGCGCTAGCGTCTACTACTGACTTCGCAGTTCCCTTTCCCCAGAACCACACCCAAACTCCTGTTCATCTTTATATTTCAAGCACAATCATTCCCCCACAACACATATTCCTGATGAAGGGATAATATTCGAAATATTGATTCGTCTCGTCCTTGGATGCTGCCTGACCCGCTGTGCTTTTCTGGCGCCACACTTTTCAAACTCACAGAAACAGCCCAGTTTTCAGAAACAAGGTGAGATAGTTGTTGAGCAACGAGCGCTGAATATAAGCTAGTATACCGTCCAAATGATTTTCGCAATCCGTACATGATTAATAATTGTAGAGATTTGTGCAGACCACACCTTCGCGTCAATCTCTATACTCGAACTGGAACTGTTATCGCATTTGAGAATTTGTGCTGATCACTGCCATGCATGGATGTCTAACTCAGCGGTTCTAATATGTCTCCAGCATAGGAAAGGTTGCAGAACACAGCAGCATGTCCAGACAGCTCTCCCGATTCTGTAAGCACCTGCTGTCCCGATACAGATCCCCATCTCTGCAAACCCCATGTACATAATCCTTCCCAATATGCGGAAACATTTCCAGCAATCCCTAACTT
>NW_025171761.1:0-1816 GCF_004010195.1 Chiloscyllium plagiosum | reverse complement strand
CTGCTGCTGGTCAGTGTCCAGATCCCTGTCTCCCTGCTGCTGCTGGTCAGTGACCAGCTCCATGTTGGCCTGCTGCTGGTCAATCTCCAGCTCACTGTCTCCCTGCTGCTGCTGGTCAGTGTCCAGCTCCATGTCGCCCTGCTGCTGGTCAATCTCCAGCTCCCTGCCACCCTGCTGCTGGTCAATGTCCAGCTCCCAGTCTTCCTGCTACTGGTCAGTGTCCAACTCCCCGTCTTCCTGCTACTGGTCAGTGTCCAGCTCCCTGCCACCCTGCTGCTGGTCAGTGTCCAGCTCCCGGTCTCCCTGCTGCTGGTCAGTGTCCAACTCCTTGTCTCCCTGCAGCTGCTGGACAGGGTACAGCTCCCTCTCTCCCTGCTGCTGCTGGTCAGTGTCCAGGTCGCTGTCACCCCGCAGCTACTGGTCAGTGTCCAGCTCCCTGTCTCCCTGCTGCTGCTGGTCGCTGTCTAGCTCCCTGTCATACTGCTGCTGGTCAGTGTCCAGCGCCCCATCTCCCTGCTGCTGGTCAGTGTCCAGCTCCCTGCCACCCTGCTGCTGGTCAGTGTCCAGCTCCCTGTCGCCCTGCTGCTGGTCAGTGTCCAGCTCCTGTCTTCCTGCTGCTGGTCAGTGTCCAGCCCCCTGTCTCCCTGTTGCTGGTCAGTGTCCAGCTCCCCGTCTCCCTGCTGCTGCTGGTCAGAGTCCAGCTCCCTGTCTCCCTGTTGCTGCTGGTCAGTGTCCAGCTCCCTGTCTCCCTGCTGCTGGTCAGTCTTCAACTCCCTGTCACCCTGCTGCTGGTCAGTGTCCAGCTCCCCATCTCCCTGCTGCTGCTGGTCAGAGTCCAGCTCCCTATCTCTCTGCTGCTGGTCACATGTCCAGTTCCCTGTTTCCCTGCTGCTGGTCAGTCTTCAACTCCCTGTCTCCCTGCTGCTGGTCAGTGTCCAGCTCCCAGTCTCCCTGCTGCTGGTCAGTGTCCAGCTCCCTGTCTCCCTGCTGCTGGACAGGGTTCAGCTCCCTGTCTCCCTGCTGCTGGTCAGTCTCTAGCTCCCTGTCTCCCTGCTGCTGGTCAGTGTCCAACTCCCTGTCTGTCTGCTGCTGGTTATTCTCCAGCTCCCCGGCTCCCTGCTCCTGCTGGTCAATGTCCAGAACCCTGTCTCCCTGCTGCTGCGGGTCAGTGTCCAGCTCCCTGTCTCCCTGCTGCTGCGGGTCAGTGTCCAGCTCCCTGTCTCCCTGCTGCTGGTCAATGTCCAGCTTCCCATCTCCCTGCTGCTGCTGGTCAATGTCCAGCTCCCTGTCTCCCTCCTGCTGGTCAGTGACCAGCCCCCCCACTCCCTGCAGCTGCTGGTCAGTGTCAAGCTCCCTATCGCTCTGCTGCTGGTCAGACTGCAGTCCCCATCGACCTGCTGCTGGTCAATATACAGCTCCCTGTCTCCTTGCTGCTGGTTCGTGTCCAGCTCACCGTCTCCCTGCTGCTGGTCAGTGTCCAACTCCCTGTCTCCTTGCTGCTGGTCAGTGCCCAGCTCACCGTCTCCCTGCTGCTGGTCAGTCTCCAGCTCCCTGTCTCCCTGCTGCTGGATAGGGTCCAGCTCCCGGTCTCCCTGCTGCTGGTCAATGTCCAGCACCCTGTCTTCCTGCTGCTGGACAGAGTTCAGCTCCCTGTCTCCCTGCTGCTGGTCAGTGTCCAGCTCCCTGTCTCCCTGCTGCTGGATAGGGTCCAGCTCCCTGTCTCCCTGCTGCTGGTCAATGTCCAGCACCCTGTCTCCTGCTGCTGGTCAGTCTCTAGCTCCCGGTCTCCCTGCTGCTGCTGGTCAATGTCCAGCAC
>NW_025171760.1:0-1816 GCF_004010195.1 Chiloscyllium plagiosum | reverse complement strand
GCAACTTAGATTTGTAATTTGTACTTGCTCAGACGATACTGGCAGGTAGTTCTATCCTAAGGAGTGAAGTCTATTTTGGATTTTGTAACACGGAACGGACTTTACTAACTTAAAGTCATGTCAGTTGGTGTGGAAAATGTGCCAGCCACATTTCAAAGGGTAACCAATAAAGTCATTCCTGGGTTATCCAATTGTATGATGTACATCGACAAACTTGTGCTCTTTTAGTCACACAGGGAAGGAACATTTGCAACCTTTATGGAACTATTGAATTGACTTTGGGAGGCAGGCTGGTGATAAACGTGGCTAAGTGTGAATTCACCAATGTCCGAGTCATGTGCCTGGGCCAAGTTGTCAGGCATAGACATATGGGCCCAACCATAACATTGACAAAGATAACAGGACTTTGATTCCTGGCAGTGAACAAGTTTACCAGAAGTTTGTACAAAATTGTAGTAGTGTGGTTGCTCCACTGACTGACTAATTGAAGAAGTGCTGGATATTTTAGCGGACAGTAGAATGTCAGAAGGCATTTGCCAGCCTGAAAGCTGTGTTAACCACTGCCCCAGTGTTAGCTACACCTAATTTCACAAAGCTACTCGAGATGGCTATTGATGTGGGTGTTGGTGCTGTATTCTTACAAGACGACGATGAGAAGATAGGAAGCCCCATTGGGTATTTCATCAGGAAACTGAATATTTATCAGGAATATTCCATGATTGAGGAGATCTTGAGCTTGGTGTTCCAACATTTATATTGTTAGTAATGGGCCTTGTACAATTGTCTGTACTGATCATAACCCATCAAAGCTGTTGGAGAAATGTAAGGGCTGCACTTCCAGATGGTTTACATGGAGCTTATTACTGCAGCCATTCAATTTGAAAATGATACACGAGGCAGGATGAAAAAATGTAATTGCTGATGTCTTGTCACAACTTGGATGATGTAAGATGGAGGGATTTGGTTGCAGGAGTAAATGGATAGAAACAGAATGCAGTAATGCATGGTTACAGTTGATGCAATGTGTGTGCATTGTCGCGGAATAATAGATTAAGACTAAGGGTTTTAAAATGAAATAATCTTTGCCTCTTATTAATGTTGCAGTAAAATTACAAAACTGGTAACTAACCAACAATGCAGAAACTTGCCCAGGGATGTCCTGGACACAAAAAGAAAGCAGGACCAATTCCACCCAGCCAATTAACGCCCCATCAGTCTATTCTCGATCATTATTAAAGTGATGGCAAGTATCATGAACAGTGCTATAAAGCAGCACTTGCTCAGCAATAAGCTGGTCAGTGATGCCCAGTTTGGGTTCTGCCAGGGCCAGTCAGCTCCTGACCTCATTACAGCCTTGATCCAAATGTGGACAAAACAGTTGGATGCTTGTGGGAAGGTGAGAGTGACAGTCCTTGACATCAAGGCTGCACTCACTTCAATGTGGCTTTAAGGAGCCATAGGAAAACTGGAATCAATGGCTGCAAACTCTCTGATGGTTGGAGTCATACCTGACACATAGGAAGATGGTGGTGGTTGTTGGAGGTCATTCACCTCAGGGCCAGGACGTCTCTGCAGGAGTCCCTCAGGGGAATGTCCTCGGCCCGGCCATCTTCAGCTGCTTCATCAATGCCCTTCCCTTCCATCACAAGGTCAGAAGTGGGGATGTTCGCCGATGATTGCACTATGTTCAGCACCATTCAAGACTCCTCAGATTCTGATGTCCATGTTCAAATGCTACAAGATCTGGACAATATCAAGGCATGGGCTGACAAGTGGCAAGTACCATTTCCATCAAAAATAAAAGACAATCCAACCA
>NW_025171759.1:0-1815 GCF_004010195.1 Chiloscyllium plagiosum | reverse complement strand
AGTGCAGGGTGTATTACTCATTTCAATAACTAATAACTACAGTGTAAAATCAGATATCCATTACACTTCCGTGCAGGGTATACTGCTCATGTCAATAATTACATATTGGAGGGTAAACTCAGACAGATATTTAAGTTCAGTGAAGGGCATACCGCTAATATTAATAATTGCAAACAAAAAAGCAAAATCAGAGAGCTATTTACAGTCCAGTACAGGGTATACTGCTCATGTCAATAATGACAAACTGCAGGGAAAATGCACACAGATACTCACAATTCATTGTAGGATATTCTGCCCATGTTGATAACTAGAAAGTACAATGTAAACCCAGACAGCTGTTCATTGTTCAGTGCAGCTTACACTGCTCATGTAAATAACTACAGCTACAGGGTAAACTCAGACAGCGACTTACAGTTCAATGCAGGATGCATTGCTCGTGTTAATAACTTCAAACTACAAGGTAAACTCAGAGAGCAATTTATAGTTCAGTGCAGATTATACTGCTCATGTTAATAACCAAACATTACATGGTAAACCGAGAGAGCTATTTGCAGTTCAGCGTAGGATATACTGCTGATATCAACAACAATAAACGTCAGCGTAAACCAAGGCGAGTATTAACTTCTAATTGCAATGTTTACTGCTCAAGTTAATAACAAAAACATTACAGGGTAACCTCAGATAGCTATTTATACTACAGAAAGGTATAACACTCATGTCAATGACTAAACATTTACAGGGTAACTCGGAGAGCCGTTTACACTACAGTAAGATATACCGCTCATGTCAATATCTAAACATTTACAGGGTAACTCAGATAGTTTTTACGCTACAGTACGGTATACCGCTCATGTCAATATCTAAACATTTACAGGGTAAACAAAGATAGATATTGACACTACAGTAAGATATACCGGTCATGTCAAAATTTGAACATTTACATTGTAACATAGACAGCTATTTGCAATACAGTAAGGTATACAGCTCATGTCAATACCTAAACATTTCCACGGTAACTCAGAGAGCTATTTACACTACAGTAATATATACCGGTCATGTAAATAACTGTACATTTACAGGGTAACTCCGATAAATATTTACACTACAGTAAGAGAGACTGCTCATGTCAATAACTAAACATTTACAGGGTAACTCAGATATCTATTTACACGACAGTAATGTACACCGCTCATGTCAATATCAAAACATTTACAGGGTAACTCAGATCGCTATTTGCACGACAGTAAGGTATAAGGCTCATGTCAATAACGAAACATTTAGCGGGTAACTCCGATAGATATTTACACTACACTAAGTTATACCACTCATGTCAATATCTAAACATTTACAGGATAACTCAGAGAGCTATTTACACTACAATAATGTATACCACTCATGTCAATAACTGTACATTTACATGGTAACTCAGATAGGTATTTACACTTCAGTAAGGTATACCGCTCATGTCAATAACTAAGCATTTACAGAGTAACTCAGATAGCTATTCACACTACAGTAAGGTATACCTCTCATGTAAATATCTAAACATTTACAGGGTAACTCAGATAGCTATTTACACTGCAGTAAGATATGCCACTCATGGCAATAACTAAACATTTACAGTGTAACTCAAGAGCTATTTACACGACAGTAAGAAATACTGTTCATGTAATAACTAAACATTTACAGGGTAAATCAGATAGATATTTACACTACAGTAAGGTATAGTGCTCATGCAATAACTAAACATTTACAGGGTAACTCAGATAGCTATTTACTCTAAAATATGGTATAATGCTCATGTCAATATCTAAA
>NW_025171758.1:0-1815 GCF_004010195.1 Chiloscyllium plagiosum | reverse complement strand
GTACTCGAAACCTCTCACAGTGAAGGCCAACATCCCATTTGCTTTCTTTCTCACCTGCTGTCCCTGCATGCTTACCTTCAGTGCCTGGTGCACAAGGACACCCAGGTCCCACTGCACACTCCCCTCTCCCAATTTACACCCATTCAGGTAGGAACCTGCCACCTTGTTTTTGTTCCAAAGTGAATAACCTCACATTCATCCAAATTATACTGTATCTGCCATTGGTTTGCTCACTCAGCCAACCTGTCCAGATCATGCTGAAGGATCTCTGCATCCTTATCATAGTTCACCCTCCCACCCAACTTGGTATTTACTGTAAACTTTGAGATATTACATTTCGTTCCCTCATCCAAACCATGAATATATTTTGTGAATAGCTCGGGTCCCTGCACCGATCCCTGTGGCACCCCATAGTTATTGCCTGTAAATTTGAAAAGGACCCATTAATTCCTACTCTTTGTTTCCTCGCTGCCAACCAGTTTTCTATCCATCTCAATACACTTCCCCTAATTCCATGCACGGTAATCGTGCACAATAACCTCTTATGTGGGACTTTGTCAAATGCTTTCTGAAAGTCCAAATATACCACATCAACTGGCTCCCCCTTGTCAACTCTATTAGTTACATTTTCATAAAATTCCAACAGATTTGTCAAGCATGATTTCGCCGTCACAAATCCATGCTATAAAGTCCTTGCTTTCTAAATGCTCTGATTCTGATTCTATCTTCAGTTGCTTCATCAATGACCTTCCCTCTATCATAAGGTCAGAAGTGAGGATGTTTGTCAATGATTGCACAATGTTCAGCATCATTTGCAACTTTTCAGATACTGAAGCAGTCCATATGTATATGCAGCAAGATGTGGACTATATACATGCTTGGACTAAAAAGTGGCAATTAACATTCATGCCAAAAAAGTGCCATTAAAGATAGAATTAATCACCACCCCTTGACATTCATTGGTATTACCATCATCGAATCCCCCCACTATCAATATCCTAGGAGTTACCATTGACCAGAAACTCAACTGGACTCACCACATAAACACATTGGCTACAAGAGCAGGTCAGAGGTTAGGAATACTATGGTGGGTAATTCACCTTCTGACTCCCCAAAGCCTGTCCACTATCTACAAGGCACAAGTCAGGAGTGTGATGGAATACTCCCCACTTGCCCCGGATGGGGGCAGGTCCAACAACACTCAAGAAGCTCGATAAACAGAAGTGGAAAGGTGACATGAAGAAGGGCAGCATTTTTGAATACAGCAAAAGGGGACAAACGTTTTATCAGGCTGGCAAAATAGAGCATGACAGTAAAATAGCAACAAACTTAGAAACTGACCATAAAAGCTTCTGTAAATATTTGGGAAGAGAAAAGATCAGTAAAGACATATGTAGGTCCCCTGGATTCAGGGACCAGGGGAATTAGAATGAAGAACAAAAAACTGGTAGAAGAATTGAATTTGGGGAGTCAGAAGGTGAATTACCCACCATAGTATTCCTAACCTCTGACCTGCTCTTGTAGCCAATGTGTTTATGTGGTGAGTCCAGTTGAGTTTCTGGATTCAGGGACCAGGGGAATTAGAATCAAGAACAAAAAACTGGTAGAAGAATTGAACCCAGAGCAGAAGATCAGAGAGCTAAGGGCTTACCGAGAGAGAGGAATCACAGGAAATTAGTTTTGTAAGAAAGTGGTGCTGGAGAAATTAACAGATGTTACTAGACAAGTTGATGAGGGTCGAGCGGTGGATGTGATGTATATGGACTTCAGCAAAGCATTTGATCAGGTTCCCAATGGTAGGCTCATTCAGAAGGT
>NW_025171757.1:0-1815 GCF_004010195.1 Chiloscyllium plagiosum | reverse complement strand
TCACTCGTCTACAGTACGCGAACTTTCCCTCGCTACCTTTCTTAAATGGTAGCACCACGTTAGCTAACCTTCAGTCTTCTAGCACCTCACCTGCGATGGTCCATGATTCAAATTTCTCAGCAAGGGGCCCATCAATCACTTCCCTCGCTGATCACAGACTTACAAGTTACACCTTATCAGATCCTGGGGATTTATGCGCTTTTATGCATTTCAAGACATCCAGCACTTGTTCCTCTTTAATATAAACGCTTGTCAAGGTGTCATTATCTATTTCCCTACATTCTATGTCTTCCATTTCCTTCGCCACAGTAAACATTGATGCAAAACACTCATTTAGTATCGCCCCATCTCCTCCGGCTGGACACAAAGGCTGCCTTGCAGATCTTCTCCCTACTTATCCTCTTGTCGTTTATGTATTAATAAAAACCCTTTCGATTCTCCTTAACACTAGTTGTGAAAGCTGTCCTATTTTTACCCTCCTGACTTCCCTCTTAAGTATACTCCTCCTGCCTTATAGTCTGAGCATTCACTTGATTTCTCGTGTCTATACCTAACATATTTTTCCTTCTTTTTCTTAACCTAAACCTTCGTTCTTTCGTCATCCAGCATTCCCTACACTAACCAGTATTTCTTTCCACTCTAACAGGAATACATTACACTGTCTCTGGAAAGCCGTTATGTCATTTTTGAAGGCTTCCCAATCTACAATGATAAAGGTTCCATTCTCTTAAAATGGAATCATCCCAATTCCTGCATCTCACGAAGCTGTCACTTGAAAATAATAATTTAAAAAAAAACATTCTAAATGAAGGCTTTGATGAGGTGAGCTCTGGTCAGTCCTGTCGATCTGGAGGTTACCAGATGCACGGAGAGTACTTTCTATAAGAGCAGCACCAGGTCAGTGTCAGGCACACAGACAGAATGGGCAAATAGATTCACATCTGAACTCACATTTCCCAGCCTAGGAATCTGAAGCTGTGCACAGCCAATTCTGGTAATCATCTGCAAACTTAGCCCATCAAGATCAGGCCAATAGTCTAATCAAAGACAAATGAGTCATTCAGACTAAAATATCCTTCAGGTTCTAAAATGCAGTCTCGGTCCTATCCTGCAGGTTATATGAATCCCGCTCCCTCTAACTTCCTGCAGGATCCCCGTCCCTTCCTACATTTGTACCATCCTCCAGGTTCTGCAGCCCTTTCTACCTCCGTAACAGGACCTGGACTCTACAACTCTTCCTTCCTCTGCAATGTTACCCAGAAGGGCAATGGAGGATGGTGGGGGTTACAGAGTTAGGGCGGAATATCAGGATTGGAGTATTTTGCAGTTATTAATAATATGTAAGTGGGTAAAATTAGCTTTGGTAGTTTTGAGGGTTCACGTCAATAAAGGAGGTTACACAGCTAAGGAGGACTGTAGGGACGGGAAGACGTTTCACAGTTTATGAGTTTTGTGGGGACTGAAGGAAGGTAACAAAAAAGAGAGGGTCTAAGATTGAATGATTCTGCAGAAAACCTCTAATTGGTTAAAGGCAGGGTTCTTCGTAGTGTGGAGAAACAGAAGAACCTTGGGGTCCGCGTCCATAGATCCTTCAAAATGGCCAGACAATTTGATAGGTGGGGGGAAGAAGGCTTGTGATGTGTTAACTTTAATTATCAAGAGAATTTAGTTTAAGACCTGTGAGCTCCATACGGCCCTGGTTAGTCCACACTTGGAATATTGTGTTATGTTCTGGTCGCCTCATTATAGGAAATATGTGGAAGCTTTGAAGAGGGTGCAGAAATTTATAAGGATGTTTTCTGGATTGGAAGGCAG
>NW_025171756.1:0-1815 GCF_004010195.1 Chiloscyllium plagiosum | reverse complement strand
CCACCATGCCTCCTCGACTGGAGGGCATTTCTTTTAAAGTTAGATTGAGGGGCCGACGGCTTTTCTCATTAGAATGAAGAAGGATGCGGGTGAATTTATAGGGGTGTATAAGATAATAAGAGCCACAGATAGAGTGGATAGCCATAGACTTCTTCCCAGTACTGAAATGTATTTTTAAGGGGGCATAATTTAAAGGTGATTGGAGGAAGGTTTCGGGGAGATGAGAGGTAAGTTATTTCTATGCACCGACCAGACTCTGTGGCAGGTGGTAGTTGAATCAGATGCATTACGGATGTTTACACGACTCTTCCATAGGCACATGGAAGATAGGTTATGCAGATTAGTTTGACCTTAAAGTAGATTAACCGATCGGCACATCATCGAGGGCTGAAGGACATGCACTTAAGTATTCTGTATCAATTGTCCTCCACATCATTGACTCCACTGTCAGTTAAATTACTGATACCATAAATCCTCCTGAATGATAATATTTAATGACGTTTCACCACTTTCATCGGAATCATTCAGTTTCTGTTCGATTCTTCCTGCATACGTGAAGCAATTGTTGTAATTGTACCATTCTCCACCTTGACCTCTGGCGAGAATTTGGGAATATAGCGTTGAGACAGGGAATCAGGCATTATGACATTAAAGGGGAGAGCAGGCTTTAAGGGCTGAATAGCTTCTTCCTGCTCCTGGTTTTTGGCGCTAAATATCCTCCTGATAATTTCATCATAAGAAGTATCAATGATTACATTGCGGAAGCACATCAGTATTTGGTTTCGTTCAGACACTCCTGCATCTTGAAAATTTGATTTTTCTTTGCAGTGACGATGAACAGTCAGTCTGAGAATCAAAGTGTTCTTCAGGATACCTGATAGCGTCTCAGGGAAAAAAAATCATAGGAACACTTCCTTACTGTTAATGGCCAATCGCATCCAATAAAGACAGACATTTCATGGAACTTCCGGAGTGTTCACGGACCCGAGATGTTAATTTGCTTTGTGATTTACGGACCATATAAATGTAGAGGAATTACACTGGATATCCGCAAGTAACGTGAGATGGATATTTATAAACACTGTAAAAAATATCTTAAAATATCTTTAAAATGTTTTAAATGTAACTGAACGGTTTTGAAATTTATTCAACACTGTCGAGGGAATGGGAGGCACTTTCAGAAACCGAGAGAGACTCACAAACACAGATAGAGAGCCACAGCCACAGGTACAGGATAAAATTGCCCCGGAGGTGTTTCGGAGCTCACTCTGTGACCCACAATAGGCAAGGCAGTAGCAGATGGAATGCAGTCATTTTCTGGTTATATGGACGACGTTTTGTTTACTATTTGTCACAGTATTGTTCCTGTTCTGGGAGAGTTTGATGTGGAAAATACAAAGGGAACTTTACTCTTTCTCTAACTCAGCTGTTCCTGACCTGTGAGTCGTTGATGGGAACAGTGTAATTGGACTTTAATCTGTACTTAACCGTATGCCTGTGCTTTTCTGTGAGAGATTGATGGGGACAATGTCGTGTAATTTAAACAAAACCTAATCTCATGCTCAACGTGGCCTGAGTTTTCAAAGGGTTCCAGTCTATTGTTAGATTACTCGACACTGAACCTACTTATAGACTACAGAAGCAACAACGATATTTTCTCCCTATCTAATCCTGCAGTTCCTGTCGTTGACATTCAAACGTTGATCACTTTAGACCATTCTGAATTCCAGGGATACAGTCCTGGGCTTGTGTCATTTCCATGGCCATTGAACCCGTACCGCCCAGCTATCGTTCTGTGAATCTACTGCATTCATT
>NW_025171755.1:0-1815 GCF_004010195.1 Chiloscyllium plagiosum | reverse complement strand
AATGCTCCTGATGTATGGTAGTGTGGCTAGTCCCTGGGTTGTGGCATGCCCTCGTTCCGTTGTTCACATTCAGCATGTTGCTGCGTTGTCTTGAGATGTGGTGATGGACCAGACCCCAATCCTGAGTTCTCCAATGATCAAGAGATCGATCTCTTCATTCTTATGAGGCACAATATAAAGTCTATAATTAGTTTTGGGCATATCTCAGCATAGAGTGAAATGTTGCACAGATTTGCTAATTATCAGTCACCTATGTATTTCATTGTCTGCTGAACTGTGGAAAACAAATTATTCAAACCATCAGGAATAATGAAGATTGCAGTTCCAAACATTTTTCCCATTGTAAAGCCATCACCAGTTTTCTCCTCAGTCGGAGAATCAATGTGCTTCTTACTCTGATTTGTAATTTAAAGGTATCAACAAGAATTAATTTGGATCTTTGTAATTTAAAGGTATCAACAAGAATTAATTTGGATCATCCGCTAAGTTTTTCCTCAGACAGCGAATGGAAGGATATAATTAAGGTGGAGAGAGTTCAGAAGAGATTTACCAGGATGTTGTGAGGAATGGAGGGTTTGAATTTCCAGGAGGGGCTGGATGGGCTGGGACTGTTTTCACTGGAGCATAGGGGGTTCAGGGCTGACGATATGGAGGGTTTTAAAATCATGAGGAGCATAGATAATGTGAATGACAAGTGTCTTTTCCCCAGGGAGGAGGGTTTCAAGTCTGTGGGACTTAATTTTAAGGTGAAAGGGGAAAGTTTTGAAAAGGATGCAAGGGGCATTTGTTTTCATGGTAAAAACAAGGACTGCGGATGCTGGAAAACAGAGTCTAGATTAGAGTGGTGCTGGAAAAGCACAGCAGGTCAGGCAGCATCCAAGGAGCAGGAAAATCGATGTTTCAGGCAAAAGCCCCCTCTCATTCATCTCTCCACTCTGTAGGCACCCTGCCTCTATTCCTGATGAAGGGCTTTTGCCCGAAACATCGATTTTCCTGCTCTTTGGATGCTGCCTGACCTGCTGTGCTTTTCCAGCACCACTCCATTTGAGCATTTGTTTTCATGCAGAATAGAGGTTTATAAAATCATGAGGTGCATGGAGAGGGTAAATAGACAAGGTCTGTTCCCCAGTGTAGGGGAATCCAGCACTAAAGGGGCATAGGTTTAGGGTGAGAGGGGAAAGATTTAAAAGGGACCTAAGGGATAGCTTTTTCATGCAGATGGTGGAGTGTGTGTGGAATCAGCTGCCAGAGGAAGTCTGGAGACTGGTACAATTCCAGCATTTAAATTAGATTCGATTCCCTATGTGAGAAACAAAAGCTCACTCACTTTAATAATTTCAGTCCGAGACAAATATCTGAATCCGCCACCCAGATCCATTTCCCTCTGACTAATGCACCTCGCACTATGGGCAATTTAGCATAGCCAATTCACCTGATCTTTACATCTTTGGTCTGTGGGAGGAAACCTGAGCGCCCGGAGGAAACCCATGCAGACACGGGGAGAATGTGCAAACTCCACAGACAGTCACCCAAGGCTGGAATTGAACCTGGGATCTTGGTGCTGTGAGGCAGCAGTGATAAAGACTGAGCCACAAGGCCCCCCAAATTCAAAGACATTTGGATGGGTTCTTGAATGGAAGGGTTTAGAGGGGGGTGGGCCCAGTGTTGGCAAATGGGGCTACATTAATTTTGAATATCTGTCCAGCGTGGATGAGTTGGTCTGTTTCTGTCCTGTACAACTCTGCCCCTATGAAAATGTTTGAGTTTGCTGTTGATGATGGTGGAGATATTTTGTAACCAGCCTGTTCGGGGGTG
>NW_025171754.1:0-1815 GCF_004010195.1 Chiloscyllium plagiosum | reverse complement strand
GGTTGTTAAGAAGGCATATGGTGTTTTGGATTTGATAAACAGGAGGATTGAGTTTAAAAGCCAGGAGGTTTTGCTGCAGCTCTATAGAACCCTGGTTAGACCACATTTGGAATATTGTGTCCCGTTCTGGTCGCCTCATTAGGGGAAGGATGTAGATCCTTTAGAGAGGGTGCAGAGGAGATTTACCAGGATGCTGCCTGGTTTGGGGGGCTTGTCTTATGAAGAGAGATTGAGTGAGCTTGGGCTTTTCACACTGGAGAGAGGAAGAGAGAGAGGCGACTTGATAGAGGTGTACAAGGGAATGGGAGGCATAGATAAATAGAGTAGATAGTTAGAGATCTTTCCCCGGGGCAATAATGGCTGTCACAAGGGGTCATAATTTTAAGGTGATTGGAGGAAGGGTGAGATATCAGAGGGAGGTTTTTTTGCACAGACAGTGGTGGGTGCATAGAATGCACTGCCAGGTGGGAGTAGAGTCAGAGACATTAGGGACATTTAAGCGACTGTTGGGCAAGCACATGGATGGCAGTAAACTGAGGGGTGTGGAGGTTAGGTTGATATTAGGTTAAGATAACTGGTTGGCACAACATTGTGGGCTGAAGGGCCTGTACTGTGCTGTAGTGTTCGATGTTCTGTGTTCTAATATTGAATTACACAATTAACAGGGGCTTCATTTCACTAGCATTCATCACCTCTTTCCCCCATATTGCAGCTCCTGACCTCATTCAGCTTTCTGTTTGCTCCTGATTACAGCCACTCTCTCCCCTTTGTGAAAGTCTCTCCCCTGTGTAGATTCTTCTATCCTTTGCAGTGAATTCTCTCTTTGCAGCCTCTCTCCTCCTTTGCACACCTTCTCCCACGGTTACAGCATTTTTCTACCATTTGCAACTTGTCCCCAGGTTTCACTCCCTGCACCTGTCCTCACTTCTCCCTTCCCAGCCTCACAGCACACTCCCCACCCCTCCCCCATCTAACAACCTTGCTCCATGGCTCCACTCGCACCCTGTCTCTTGTCCCTCCTATAGTCTGTAGCCTCGACACCTCCAATATCAGGGCCTTTACTTTCTCCATCTCAAAAGGTTTGCTCATTGCCGCCACTCACCTTCTCTAAGTTCCGAAAATCAGAGGCTGTTTCTATGCCACTGCCACTGCTGCTTGGAGAGACCCAGCCTGTGATTGGAGGAGCAGATCCTTGTAGATTCTGTCCATTCTACCTGCAGGGATGACTTTTCTCTGAGTGATCACCCCTGTGATTGAACTTTCCTGAGTGTTTTTAGGAAGGGGTTCACCTCTGTCTATTATGAACATTGGACCATTGATCATTTCCCAACTTATCAAGTGCTCAAACTCTCCTAGTGATGGACATTAAGTTGAAGTCTTGTGATCCTGCGCCAGGAGAGTGTAAAACTGGCCAAGCCTGGGCCAGTCAGGACGATTAAGAATTGTTATAAAATTCTAATTGGACGAGACAGATTGATGCAGGAAGGATGTTCCCAATGGTGGGGGAGTCCAAAACCAGGAATCACAGTCTAATGATACGGGGGAAACCATTTCGGACTGAGATGAGGAGAAATAACTTCACCCAGGGAGAGCTGAGGCTGTGGGATTCAGAATCACAGAAAGCAGTCGAGGTCAAAACATCGTCTAATTTCAAGAAGGAGTTGGATATATAGCACTTGGGACTCGAGGGAACAGAGGATGTGGGGGAAAAGCAGGAATAGAGCATTGAGTTGCACAATCAGTCATGGTCAGAATGAATGACGGAACAGGTTTGATGGGCCAAATGTCTACTGCTGTTCTACTTTTCTTTGTACC
>NW_025171753.1:0-1815 GCF_004010195.1 Chiloscyllium plagiosum | reverse complement strand
ATCCGGTCCGTTCGTTCCCAAACGGCACCTCTCGGAAAGGGTTCATCTGTTCAACATTGTTAACCCTCTCAGCACCCAATCTCTCCTCTTGGTCTCTCCGCATCTCAATTCGGGCTGATCTCCTAATGCCTGGGGTGGGCTCTTCTTCCCTTCCTATGTCCCCCCCCAGCAGGCTCTCCCTCACTGAGCATGACCTGCCGGGAACCGGGATTATCCGACGCAGGAGGGAGGTCCGCGCTGGACGCCTGGCCCTGCGCGGGTTGTACATACGGGGGCGGGGCAGAAGGGGGCAAACCGTCGGTGAGGACGTCCCAAGACTTCTGGGGCTTTCTTGGGTCTGTTTGGGTAATCAGAGGATAGAGACTCGTGGGGTCCCCGCAGTCACTCGCCAACCAGGCGGCGGCGTATTTGCTCTCTTCTGGGTCAAACGGTTGTTTTCTGTTAACATATATATTTAGGAGTTGACACACCCAGTCTTCATCAGACGCATACTCGGGCCAAACTACCGAGGGGGCGCGGATAGGTTCTTTGGTCCATATAAAACAACAATATTTTATCTTGGTCTCTTTCTTTAAGTCCTTTGTCCTACTGCTTTCTGTCCATAAACTCAATTTCCGACCGAGTGGACTATCGGGGGGTATTTCTTTTCCATTTACAGTCCTCCCTGACTTGTCCTTAGTGGACCTAAAAGTCTGATTTCCCATGGTCTATCTTCGGTCCTGGTCTTAAACGCTTAAAGCGTTCTCACAGATGACCGTCAGAACCACACTTTCCCATGGTCTGTCTTCGGTCCTGGTCTTAAACGCTTAAAGCGTTCTCACAGATGACCGTCAGAACCACACTTTCCCATGGTCTGTCTTCGGTCCTGGTCTTAAACGCTTAAAGCGTTCTCACAGATGACCGTCAGAACCACACTTTCCCATGGTCTGTCTTCGGTCCTGGTCTTAAACGCTTAAAGCGTTCTCACAGATGACCGTCAGAACCACACTTTCCCATGGTCTGTCTTCGGTCCTGGTCTTAAACGCTTAAAGCGTTCTCACAGATGACCGTCAGAACCACACTTTCCCATGGTCTGTCTTCGGTCCTGGTCTTAAACGCTTAAAGTGTTTTCACAGATGACCGTCAAAACCACGTGGCCCCAACAAGGAAGAACAAAAGAATCTCTTACCTTGATCCGTGCACGGAGTTGTCTGGCCTTTTTAAATGTGTGTACCCCGCGTATAGTCACTAACCGGTCATCCCAACACTCGTCCGTGTGTTCCTTTTCCAGGATTCAAAATTATTTTAATGCGGCGGGTCACTCTCTTGGCCGACGGCTGACGGACCATGCCGATCCAGTGAGCAGTATAAATATATACCAGACGCGTCTTTTTGTATCAGACTTGATCCACGAGCCGAAGAGAGCCCCGGCAATAATTATTGCATCCCGGACGAGCCCCCAATTGTGCAAGATAGGGGACTCAGCGACCCCCCATCAGGCACTCTGCTTCCCTTCCCAAGAACAAAGACACGGAGGAGTTCGTCCAAAACTATTTATTCAATTCTGCAGAACCGGGTGTTACCTCAATGGCTTCCCACGAGGAACACACACAGATTGTAATCCCCGCACGTTATATACATGTAGGAGTGGGCGGGGCCTTCTACTGTCTCAGCCAATCAGTGTTAAAGTTCCCCACTGTCCTCCTGATGGATGAGATTATTTGGTTATTCACCCAGCCAATCAGTGTTCGAGTTCCCCGCTTCTCCCTTATATGGATGACGACGTACAGCCGTGGTTGTGCGCGGTCCCTCAGCCACGAGGAAAGCTGTTTCCAT
>NW_025171752.1:0-1815 GCF_004010195.1 Chiloscyllium plagiosum | reverse complement strand
GGCAGGCATGATTTCTATGTTTTGCCGACATGCGTCTGTGTTTTATATGTGGTTCTACTGTGGATGGGCAGTGTAGCAGATTTTCTCCCAAAGTTCGCCCTTCTTTTGTTAAGAGAATTTTGAAGAAGTGCAAAGTAGCCCGGACTGGGGAGGCTATCAGGTGGTGGGGATTTGATGTCAGAGAGTTAGTAGTCCGTGTCTGAATCTGACCGAGGGTAATTTGTGTCAGGCGAGGGAATCTCTCTCCAGTGAACATGTACAAGCTGGGTTGTGAGGAGGGCAGGTGTAACAGTGCTGTACAAAACCGGCAGTAGCTCATACGGAGGCCCATGACCAGGATAATGGTACCCACAACCGCAATACGGGATATCAGTTCCTCCAGCAGTTCAGTGTCGGGTGAGCCAAGCCAGGAGGTTGCCAAGATCCACAGGCCCCAGTGGGACTCCGGTTCATTTGGAGCCGCAGCAGCCGTGGAAAGCGGTGTGTCACGTCCGTTATATTTTATCTGGGGTCAGGGATGTAGGTACAGCAGTCTGTGCCAATGAAGACGCTAGTGCCCCTTTTGTGGCCAGCTAGTATTCCGGGGCCATTCTGTTTTGTAGGGCGACAGTACGAATGGCGACAACCTCTGCATTCATATGGAGCAGCAGCAGCCTGTGGAAAGCGGTGTGTCACGTCCGTTATATTTTCGCTGGGGTCAGGGATGTAGGTACAGCAGTCTGTGCCAATGAAGACGCTAGTGCTCCCAAAGTCACAGTCAGCAGTAATGAGCTTTGTGGAGAATTGGGCACCATCCCCCGTATGTTTTTTTATGCCCTGGGATATATAACGCATGTAATAACGTCCTGCAGGATACACATTACCACTGCCCTGGCGTCATTTTTTTTGATGGGGAATGACTCTACCCATTTTGAAAACATGTCGACAATAACTAGGACAATTTTTATTCCTCCTTCTGAGGCATGTGGGCAAGGTCAATTAGCAGGTGGGTGAATAGACCATCAGGAACTGGCATGTAGTCACTTTTGGCCATCAGCTTCCCTGCATTTTCGGTAGGAAGATGAGGCACTGTGACAGCAGAGCTTGGGCAGATGCAGCGACTCCCGCTGCATACCAAGAATGGCTGACAGCATCTTGCCTGTGTGCCCGATTCCGTGTACCACCAGGGCCATTAAAAGCAGGTGGGCTTTTAGTTAAAAGATGCAGGGGTGGGTAAGGACCTGTGAGAACAGAGATTGTACGGCACCAATGCGGGCCCATGGCGTGGCAGGCATGATTTCTATGTTTTGCCGACATGCTTCTGTGTTTTTTATGTGGTTCTGCTGTGGATGGGCACTTCTGGCATGGCGGCTTGGTGATCTGTTGGGACTGCATCGAGAGAGTCGGGGGACTCTGGCGGTTTCACCACCCTGGGGGTCTGCAGGGCAAAAGTGGCCGGGGTAGTGCAGATTCCCGGGTAGTTGCATCAGCTGAGGCATTTGCTTGGGTGACGGGATCGGTGGAAGAGATATTGGCGTCACATTTTATAATTGCGACAGCGGCACGTAGCAGGAGTGCTTGTTGGATGTTGGCAATGAGTGCAGCATGTTGGAGTTGTCTCCCTGCTAAGCTGATGAACACCCACTGTTTCTATATTGTGCCCAAGTCCTGAACGACTCCAAAGACACATCTGGAGTCTGTGTAGTCATTGGCTGTGCTACCCTGTGCCAGGAGGCAGGCTCTGGTGAGACCAAAGAGCTCTGCCACCTGTGTGGACACCCCATCTGATAATGCAGCTGATTTGAGAGTGGTGAAGAGGGTGCAGATGGCATGTCC
>NW_025171751.1:0-1815 GCF_004010195.1 Chiloscyllium plagiosum | reverse complement strand
TTTGGGTTTTGCAATCATAACTATATTAGTTTCCTAATGGCTATGGAAATAATAAGCCTTTCATTAATGTTTGTTTTAATTGGAGTACCATAAATTTTAATGGCATGGGACAATGGTTTACCAAGATTAATTGGAGTAGACTGTTAACAGAGAAAGAGCAAAACTAGGCCTTCTTTTGTGAAATAGGCAGCTCAAGTGACTGAAGTAAACGTGAGGGAATATTTTGGGTTTTGCAATCATAACTTTCTTAGTTTCATAATGGCTATGGAAATAATAAGCCTTTCATTAATGTTTGTTTTAATTGGAGTACCATAAATTTTAATGGCATAGGACAAGGGCTTACCAAGATTAATTGGAGTAGACTGTTAGCAAGTAAAACGATGTCTGACAAATGGGAGGTATTCAACAGTGTGATGACAGGAGTTGAGAGTCATTATGTCCCTGTTAGAGTGAAGGGCAATGCTGGTAAGCTTAAGGAACAATGGACAACTACAGTTATTGAGAATTTATTCAAGAATCAAAGAAACCTTACTTTAGATATAGACAACTTTATTCAATTTTATCTCTTAGTCAATATAAAGAGTGTGGGGCATCGTTTCGAGAGAAATCACGAAAGCAAAAAGGAGATATGAGATAGCATGGGCAGATAAAGTTAAGGATAATCCAAAGATATTGTGCAACTACATGAAGAGCAAGAGGGTAACCACAGAGAGGGTACGAGCTCTCAAAGATCATGAAGGATATCGATGTTTTGAACCAATAAGTTGGGGAATAAAATTATCCCATTCCTGGTTCACTAGACAGCAGCAAACACACATTTTTGCCTGCCCCTCACATTCATCCAGCGGGAACTCTTTGTGCTATTTGTCAGTCTCTTGACCCATTTGCTCAAGATCCTTTTGTATTCTTAGAAAACCTTCTTCACTGTCCACTGTGCCACAAGTTTTGGTGTCATCTGCAAACTTACGAACCATGCCTTCGATATTCTCACGCAAATAATTTGCATAAATGACAAACAATGAAAACCCAAAACCAACCTCTGTGCGACACTGCTGAGCACAAGCCTTCAGTTCGAAAAGTAACCACCCACCATTACTCTCTCACTCTCCTGTCTTTGCACCAATTGAGTGTGCTGGAGAGAAACCCCACAGTTCGGATAGTATCGGAGCAGAGAAAAATTGAATTTACTCTTTTGGAGTCTTACATAACTTGTTCAGAACAGGTTTTTATAAGACTCTATATGGTAACTCTGTTTCTCTGCCCAGATCCTGCAGTATCTGTTGCATTCATCCTTAATTTTGCATTTGTATTTCAGATTTCCACTATCTCTAATATTTTCCTCTTTCTTGATTGCTCTGGATGTTGAACCCGATTATATTTGGACAATATGCTCCATTCCTGTTCCCATCACTTGTGCCAGTGACACATATATTACACAATCGTCTGTTTCTCCTTTAAATTCTGAAAATAAATGCGTGGATCTCATCAAAGTCATTTTGATTTAAAATACCTTTTAGAGACAGCTTCACTTGATGAAAAATAGGAATAGTTTATTAATTATGACATTGTCTGTGCGTTTTATGACTAAACTTGTCTCCTCAGTCTCTGAACATTTTCAATATATTTCTCTGAAAACGTACAATAAAGGTGGTTGTCATGCAGCCCATCATTTCTGGACCAGCTCTGTATGAGCTGCATTCTCACTCTTAACTCACTATAACGAAATGCATTTGGTTATCTGTGTCTGTTTTTATTCCTGAATATCCCATTCAGATATCAACGATCTTAACAAACTATATACCTGTGATTAAACAG
>NW_025171750.1:0-1815 GCF_004010195.1 Chiloscyllium plagiosum | reverse complement strand
AACTCTGTGGGAAACTAGAGAAGTGATTGCTGGATCTCTGGCTGAGATATTTGTATCATCGATAGTCACAGTTGAGGTGCTGGAAGACTGGAAGTTGGCAAACGTGGTGCCTCTGTTTAAGAAGGGCAGTAAAGAAAGCCAGGGAACTATAGACCAGTGAGCCTGACCTCGGTGGTGGGCAAGGTGTTGGAGGGAATCCTGAGGGACAGGATATACATGTATTTGGAAAGGCAAGGACTGATTCGGGATAGCCAACATGACTTTCTGCGTGGGAAACCATGTCTCACAAACTTGATTGAGTTTTTTGAAGAAGTAACAAAGAAGATTGATAAGGGCAGAGCAGTAGATGTGATCGATATGTACTTCAGTAAGGCATTCGACAAGGTTCCCCTGGGAGACTGATTAGCAAGGTTAGATCTCACGGAATACAGGGAGAACTAGCCATTTGGATACAGAACTGGCTCAAAGGTAGAAGACAGATGGTGGTGGTAGTGGAGGGTTGTTTTTCAGACTAGAGGCCTGTGACCAGTGGAGTGCCACAAGGATCGGTGCTGGGTCCTCTACTTTTTGTCATTTATATAAATGATTTGGATGTGAGCATAAGAGGTACAGTTAGTAAGTTTGCAGATGACACCAAAATTGGAGGTGTAGTGGACAGTGAAGAGGGTTATCTCAGATTACAACAGGATCTGGACCAGATGGGCCTTATACACTTAATGGTAAGGTCCTAGGGAGTGTTGCTGAAGAAAGAGACGTTGGAGTGGGGGTTCATGGCTCCTTGAAAGTAGAGTCGCAGATAGATAGGATAGTAAAGGCGGCGTTTGGTACGCTTTCCTTTATTGGTCAGAGTATTGAGTACAGGAGTTGGGAGGGCATGTTGCAGCTGGACAGGACATTGGTTAGGCCACTGTAGGAATAGTGCGTGCAATTCTGGTCTCCTTCCTATCGGAAAGATGTTATGAAAGTTGAAAGGGTTCAGAAAAGATTTACAAGGATGTTGCCAGGGTTGGAGGATCTGAGCTACAGGGAGAGGCTGAACAGGCTGGGGCTGTTTTCCCTGGAGTGTCAGAGGCTAAGGGGTGACCTTATAGAGGTTTACAAAATTACGAGGGGCATGGATAGGATAAATAGACAAAGTCTTTTCCCTGGGGTTGGGGACTCTAGAACTAAAGGGCATAGGTTTAGGGTGAGAGGGGAAAGATATAAAAGAGACCTAAGAGGCAACGTTTTCACGCAGAGGGTGGTATGTGTATAGAATGAGCTGCCAGAGGATGTGGTGGAGGCTGTTACAATTGCACCATTTAAGAGGCATTTGGATGGGTATATGAATAGGAGGGATATGGACTGGGTGCTGGCAGGTTGGACTAGTTTGGGTTGGGATATCTGGTCTGCATGGACGGGTTGGACCGAAAGGTCTGTTTCCATGCTGTACATCTCTATGACTATTTATGCATTTAATCCAGACACACAGTAAGGCAATATTGGCCTGTCACAAGTTCTGGCTTTCAGTTGAATTGGAAACCACAGTCCTGTCTTTCTGATAAACTGGACATAAAAGATGCTATGGTCAAAATTTCAAAGAACCTCAGGCATATGCCACCCATTTAGACTTCAAACAACATCATTAAAACAGATTGCGGGCTATTGCTCTACATGAATTGGCTGAATTGAACAGTGAACTATTAGGAGAATTTTACTAGGCTGATTGCAGTGGCGTTTGGAGTCAGGGAACCAAGAAAAGTGCCAAAATATCATTGAGCTAGTTCCCTGACATGCTTCTACCTTGTTCTGCCTTACTCAGCTTAGTCAATAGTG
>NW_025171749.1:0-1815 GCF_004010195.1 Chiloscyllium plagiosum | reverse complement strand
CATTCTTCACCTCTGTAACAGCTCTGTATCTCTATCTCCCTCAGACCAACATTCTTCACCTCTGTAACAGCTCTGTGTCTCTGTGTCCCTGAGTCCAACATTCTTAACATCTGTAACAGCTCTGTTTCTCTGTGTACCTTAGAACAACATTCTTCACCTCTGTAACAGCTCTGTGTCTCTGTGTCCCTTAGACCAACATTCTTCACCTCTGTAACAGCTGTGTGTATCTCTCTCCCTTAGACCAACGTTCTTCACCTCTGTAACAGCTCTGTGTCTCTGTGTTCCTGAGACCAACATTCTTCACCTCTGTTTAAAGCTCTGTGTCTCTGTGTCCCTGAGACCAACATTCTTCACCTCTGTAACAGTTCTGTGTCTCTATGTCCCTCAGACCAACATTCTTCACCTCTGTAACAGCTCTGTGTCTCTGTGTCCCTGAGTCCAACATTCTTAACGTCTGTAACAGCTCTGTTTCTGTGTACCTTAGAACAACATTCTTCACCTCTGTAACAGCTCTGTGTCTCTGTGTCCCTTAGACCAACATTCTTCACCTCTGTAACAGCTCTGTGTATCTCTGTCCCTTAGACCAACATCCTTCACCTCTGTATCAGCTCTGTGTCCCTTCGACACACATTCTTCACCTCTGCAACAGCTCTGTGTCTGTGTGTCCCTTCGTCCAACATTCTTCACCTCTGTAACAGCTCTGTGTCTCTGTGTCCCATAGTCCAACATTCTTCACCTCGGTAACAGCTCTGTGTATCTCTATCCCTTAGACCAACATCCTTCACCTCTGTAACAGCTCTGGTGTCTCTGTGTTCCTTAGACCAACATTCTTCACCTCTGTTTAAAGCTCTGTGTCTCTGTGTCCCTGAGACCAACATTCTTCACCTCTGTAACATCTCTGTGTCCCTTCGACACATATTCTTCACCTCTGTAACAGCTCTGTGTCTCTGTGTAAATTAGACCAACATTCTTCAGCTCTGTAACAGCTCTGTGTCTCTGAGTCCCTTAGTCCAACATTCTTCACCTCTGTAACAGCTCTGTGTCTCTGTGTGCCTTCGACCAACATTCGTCACCTCTGTAACAACTCAGTGTCTCTATGTCTCTTAGACCAACATTCTTCACCTCTGTTACAGCTCTGTGTATCTCTGTCCCTTAGACCAACATTCTTCACCTCTGTAAAAACTGTGTATCTTTGTCCCTTAGACCAACACTCTTCACCTCTGTAACAGCTCTGTGTATCTCTATCCCTTAGACCAACACTCTTCACCTCTGTAACAGCTCTGGTCCCACATTCTCCACCTCTGGAACAACACTATGTCTCTGTGTCCCTTAGTCCAACATTCTTCAACTCTGTAACAACTCTGTGACTCTGTGTCCCTTAGTCCAACGTTCTTCACCTCTGTAACAGCCCTGTGTATCTCTATTCCTTTGAGCAACACTCTTCACCTCTGTAATATCTCTGTGTCTCTGTGTCCCTTAGTCCAACATTCTTCACCTCTGTAACAACTCTGTGTCTCTGCGTCACTGAGACCAACGTCCTTCACCTCTGTAACAACTCTGTATTTGTGTGTCCCATAGTCCAACATTCTTCACCTCTGGAACAACTCTATGTCTCTGTGTCCCTTAGTCCAACATTCTTCACCTCTGGAACAACTCTATGTCTCTGTGTCCCTTCGTCCAACATTCTTCAACTCTGTAACAACTCTGTGACTCTGTGTCCCTTAGTCCAACATTCTTCACCTCTGTAACAGCCCTGTGTATCTCTATTCCTTTGAGCAACACTCTTCACCTCTGTAACAGCTCTGTGTATCTCTG
>NW_025171748.1:0-1815 GCF_004010195.1 Chiloscyllium plagiosum | reverse complement strand
TATGTGACTGTATCTGCAACTTTTTTTCCCATTCTATAACTGCCATCCATCACATCCCCTCAATCTTGTTAATTCCTCATTGCCTCTTTCTGTCTCTCTACCCAATCCATTCGATCTGATAGGATTCTCAACCAATGACATTTATTGCAGATATAATCCTCAGTAACATGTGAACTCTCCCTAAACTCTCACACCTGACAAGAAGAACATATCACTCTACTGAAGGCCATTTTTGCTTTTTCCAATCTACTGACCCAGAAAATAACATTGTATGATTCTTCTACAAAACACTGTTTCAGACTAACTTCATACTTATGGTTTACATTTTTACGTTTAATCAAGAGACATATCTCAATAAAACATGTAATCAAGGAAGAACCCACTCTTCCCACTACTGCAGAGTTACTGTAAGGCCACACTTAAAACTATTCACTTATCTGTTATGTGCTGTGACCTCTCCCAAACAGGTTCCTCCAAGATTAGTTGTGAATTTCACTGTTTGTTAATTATCCCAGGTACACTCCGATGTCCAGCAATACATGAATTCAAACAGCAAAGGCAGTAACTGCTCAGGTTCACTGCTCTGTCAATTAGCAATGTGTGTATCTTTCTTTCTCTCTCTCTCTCTCCTACATTGACCTCACCATGTGCTGCCTTTGTCTGTTCCTCTCCTTTTTTAAAAGTGCTGTTGTTTTGACTTTTTTTTCTCCTAAGTTCCAAAACAATGCAACGGCATATAAAACAGTAATTGCTGCTCCTGGAATTCCAGGAAATTACCTCCAACACCTAAAATACCTCAAAGAAGGATCAGCCTGTTACAGCCAGAAATGTTTCCCGTCCTCCATCATGGATTGGTCAGAAGATTGCCACAACGAAAGCTTCATCACTTGACTGCTGCTCATATCAGATTGCTGGGAGTTGGGTAATTCAAGAATTCAGACAAAGAGGTGCTTCTTTGCTTTTGCATGTACTACTAATTTCATCCTCCAGGAATTGGTTGTTACTCAGTTTTAGGTTTGGAGCAAATAATGTACTGAATTCACTGCTTACGTCTTGACATGACCAGAAATATTGTATAATGCTGCATTTGATGAAAGTTTGTCCTGGATGGCATCTGGTCTGGGCAGCACCTGGCACAGATCCTGGTCTGGAAACTTCATCATAACTTGCCCTAATTTTGCTCAAAATTTACAAGCAATTAATGCAAGCATTTCTATATTGTAGTAGTGCAAATTCAAGAAAGCCTTTTGCAGTTTATTTCTTCAAAACTGATTTCAAAGTAACAATTCACCCAATCTAATTCTTCTGTTTCACCCGTCGGTTCAAATTGTGGTAAGAATCCTCAATTTGTTCTGACTAGACCCAGGATGAGGTTTCCCATTATGTTACAGCTCCAACTTCCATTTCTGTGACTAGGACACACCTAAGTGATTTTTCACATTGGTCTAGATTTTCACTCAGTCAGGATGACTTGACCTCCCTTTAAAAATGTAAAGTGGGCCCTATTCTAAGGTTCTTGACCTCATATGTTTCATATGTTCACCAGGGCCTTTTAAAGGTGTGGGCTGGTCCAGCCCGTGAGTCTGAACAGGCACTTCTGACCTGGCTGGCTCCATACCTTATTCCTCCACAGTTTTGATGGAGTCGGGCCAACTTTATTGTTGGGCTTCACAGAATCTCAGAGGTGTTATGAGCAATAGACACACATAGTGACAATATTAAAAAAAACTTTAATATAATAGCACTTCATTGGAGACTTTGCTATATGTCAAATATCTCCTTTTTGCTAAAAATCACACAACACCAGGTTATAGT
>NW_025171747.1:0-1815 GCF_004010195.1 Chiloscyllium plagiosum | reverse complement strand
CAGTTTTGAAGAATAATCAGTAATTGTTTCACTAGCTCTATTGCCACCTCATCAATACTCTGGGATCTAGCTTATCAAATTTCAGCTCCTTACCAAGCTTTAATACAATTAGATTTTCAAAAAACAAACTCTTCATTAATTCTAATATCCTGCAGATCACTATTTTCACAAGTCACTCTGTTCTCCAGCATTTCCAGATGTTTTCTTTCTTCTCCCTTACCCTGTGGAGATGGAATCAATGTATTACGCTCCACAGGCAGATGGCGTATTTCAAATAGGGAATGCATCCAAGGATTGCACTCCACAGACGATGGATATATTATCCATTCCTGTCTAGAAAGCCCAAGCACTGAAACAGTTCACTTTATTCTGAGTGTCAACATCGTTCTGTACATGGTGTAAGGCCACAGTTTATAATAAAGGAGGGATCACAGCTCAGTGCCGACCTCATTTTGTAAAAACTGGTGTCACACTTTACACTTTCAATTGGTCCAGCTTAGAAAAATGTCAGAGAGAAAAGTGTTGTGCCATGATCGCCCCTGTTTACAGAGATTCCATTCTTTGTAGTTTCAGCTCCATTTGTTTACAATGGCACGAGATGCATTGTAAGTGCTGGGTCCAGTCTGGGGACACCAACCTCAGTCTCCCTGAATGAACGTTGCAGCTGACAACACAAACCCGAGAAAACCATTCGCAGAGCCTCCACTGACTTTGCCATGACAATAGCAAGTCAATTCCCCACACACATGGTGCACACATTCAGTATTGAAAATGCCTTCCTCTCCTCAGTTTCTTTTCCTGGCTGAGAAAGCCGTTGCATCTGTGCAACAGTCCCACAATAAAAGTTCCTCTCTCCGAAGTGGCAGTTGACAAGGCATCATTACTTTTCTCTGTAGCACAGCAACTGTAACAGCAGCACCAGTACTAATGAGTTTATCACGACACTCAGAGGAGAGTCAGAGGGAACATAAGTAAAATTAAACATTTACATAACGAAATGGGCGTGAAATTCAGATTCATGGGAAAGTCTGAAATGTTACAATAACTTCCCTATCGATTTTCCTTCAGTTCTTTGTCAGCTTTTGCATGCTTTTCCTATCACTCTCTATCTTAGCTTTCTCTCTCTCTCTCTTCTCTCTCTCTCTCTCTCCCTCTGTCTGTCTCTCTCTTGCTGGACATTTCTCCATCTATTCAACTCAAACTTCCCCTCATCCTTCCAATGCTATATAATATTATAAATAAAATGAATTCCGAGTTGCTTTCAGTTTCCAGACAGAGTCACTGAATTCGAAAATACCTGCTGAGATTCTCCAAGACTTTCAGACCATGGATCTTTGTTTCAGATCTCCCAACATACACTGTTCCTTGGTTTATTTTACCTTTAAAATTGTTATTTCACGGGATGTCACCATCACTGGCAAGTGTGACATTTGTTATACGTCACTCAATGCCCTTTACTGTGAGTCCAGTTGCCAAGAAAATAAGGAACCAATCACATTGTTGTGGCTCTGAAGTTACACTTAGTCCAGTTTAGTTTGTGACTATAAATACAGAGAAAATTGTGTGTGTTTGCTTAATATAAATAACAGAACTAGCAATAACCTTCACATTCGTTTATAAAGTTTTCAGAGGTAGGCTTACGAGGAACACCACCACTAGCAAGGATGGGATAGTAATCCGCCTAAATAATCCTTAGTCCGGCTCATATCCGCAACTGTAACGATGGCCACTCCTGAGAAAGATAGAAAAGACGCAAGGATAAGCTCCTGTCCAAAACTGGAACATTCCACTCTGTTATTCTATGATACTGATCCT
>NW_025171746.1:0-1815 GCF_004010195.1 Chiloscyllium plagiosum | reverse complement strand
ATCAGCCCTGATCATATTGAATGGTGGTGCAGGTTCAAAGGGCAGAATGGCCTACTCCTGCACCTATTGTCTATTGTCTATTGTCCCCAGCCTCCCCAGGATGACAGTGATCAGGATGGCCTACCCACCTTCTGGCTTCCCGAACTGCCCTTCACACCTTCCGGCCACCTCTAGGACAGCCCGCCCTGGTACCTGCCCAGGGTGTCAGTGCTGAGGATGGCCTACCCACCTTCCAGCTTCCCTAACCGCCCATCACACCTTCCGGCCACCTCTAGGACAGCCCGCCCCGGTACCCACTCCGGAACAGCGCTGAGGATGGCCTACCAGCCTTTCGGCTCTCAGTCTGCCCATATGTACCATCTGGCTCTTGCCCACCCTGATGTGCCTGTGGACTGCCCTGATAGATGTCTGGGCCATGCTTAGAACAGCCCGTCCCCTTCCCATAGGCCTTCTGGCTTTCGGCCTCTCTGACACACCTCGTGACCACCTCTAGGACAGTACATCCTGATTACCCCTTCTTGGGACAACAGCGCTCAGAACATCTTACCTACCTTTCAGCTCTCGCGGCAACCGGCATCAGGATGGCCTACCCACCCTTTGGTTTACGGAACAGCCTTCAGGTTCACAGGATGGCCTACCCACACTCCGGCTCCCAAGGTGACAGCTTTCAGGACGACCTATGAGTCTCCTAGCTCACAGTGAGGCCTGCCAGACCCAGATACACAAGACAGTGCAGGCGATAATCCCAAGAAGCAACAAGACAAAGTCAATTATTAACAATCAGAGTCCCTTCTAGTGTACTGAGTCCATTATGATTAACAGTTCTCTTCAGAATGCAGAGCCCATTCCCAGGAATTGAGTCCACTCCAGTATGCAGAGTGCATTGCCAGAAACAGAGTCTACAACCGAGGGCAGAGTCCATTCCAATGTGCAGACTCCAATCCTGAAGGCAGTGAATGCACACCCAACAGCACATACACCGGTGTTCAGTCTCCATAGAGGCCTGGTCCATCCACAGAGGACCAGGTTCACTTATAGGAACACAGTTATAAAAGGTGGAGTTAAATCACAGGGATGGCCCACTCCAACAAGCAACAAATGCTCACCTCCCAGAACACAGACGATCAAGTATTTTTGTGTCATACGCACCAGACAATGCAAACCCTGTAGACTCTGACCTAATAGGAGGATGTTGGCAGAAACTTACCTTATGTTGACCACAAGTTCAGCAAGCACATATCAGTGATGGTCATCTAAAACTCTAAATTAGCTGCCAGATTGTGACATCTATATTATAGCTAGACTGTTGCTTTGCTGAATGTTCACCATTTGTTTATTCTACAAACATTTAGCTATGCATGACTTTTGGTTTGCAGCATGATGTATCAGAATGTTTACTTTGAGTTTATTACCCAAATTAATTCACCTGAATTTCTGGGTCATTTGCCTTCCTTTTAGTTTCAAACTACAACACTCACTGGACCTCCAGCCCAAGGCAATGGAAACTGATGTGCTGAAATGCATTATGTAGGATTTTACAGTACAGAAACTGGCCATTTGGCCCAACTGGTTTGTGCATTGAAATCTTACCCATTTTACTTTGGTTAACCTGAACGATTTATCATAATCCGTTTTCTCTCGTGCATTTCGCGAGAATCCCCTTAAATATAACCAAGCGATTTGTCAAAAGTCCCTATCCTGGAATGAGGTGTCACACACACTCTATCCTGGAATGAAGTGTTGTACTCACTCAATCCTGGAATGAGGTGTCCTACACACTCTATCCCGGAATGAGTTGTCCTACGCACTCTATCC
>NW_025171745.1:0-1815 GCF_004010195.1 Chiloscyllium plagiosum | reverse complement strand
TGAGGTATTCATGGAACCATTTCTGAGGTATTGAGGGACGCTTTCTGACGTATTGAGGGAACACAATCTGATGTATTGAGGAAGTACTGTATGAGGTATTGAGGGAGCACTTTCTGTGGTATTGAGGGAGCAGTATCTGAGGTACTGAGGGTGCACTTTCTGAGGTATTGAGGGAGCAGTTTCTGAGGTATTAAGGGAGCACTCTCTGATGTACTGAGGAAGCACTTTCTGAGGTATTGAGGGAGCACTATCTGAGGTATTGAGGAAGCACTATCTGAGGTACTGAGGGAGCACTTTCTGAGGTACTGAGGAAGCACGATCTGACATACTGAGGGACTACTTTCTGAAGTATTGAGGAAGCACTTTCTGAGGTATTGAGTGACCACTATCTGAGGTATTGAGGGAGGACTATCTGAGGTACTGAGGAAGCACGATCTGACGTACTGAGGGACCACTCTCTGAAGTATTGAGGAAGCACTTTCTGAGGTATTGAGTGACCACTATCTGAGGTATTGAGGGAGGACTATATGAGGTACTGAGGGAGCACTTTCTGAGGTATTGAGGAAGCACTTTCTGAGGTATTGAGGGAGCACTTTCTGAGGTATTGAGGGAGCACTATCAGAGGTACTGAGGGAGAAATATCTGAATTATGGAAGGAGCACTTTCTGAGGTATTGAGGGAACACAATCTGATGTATTGAGGAAGCACTTTATGAGGTATTGAGAGACCACTTTCTGAGGTATTGATGGAGCACTATCTAAGGTACTGAGAGTGCACTTTCTGAGGTGTTCAGGAAGCAATTTCTGAGGTATTGATGAAGCACTTTCTGAGGTACTGAGGGAGAACTATCTGAGGTACTGAGGGAGAAATATCTGAGGTACTGAGGTAGAACTATCTGAGGTATTAATGGAGCACTTTCTGAGGTATTCATGAAGCACTTTCTGAGGTACTGAGGGAGAACTATCTGAGGTACTGAGGGAGCACTTTCTGAGGTACTGAGGGAGAACTATCTGAGGTACTGAGGGCCAATTTCTGGAGTATTGAGGAAGCTCTTTTTGAGGTATTGTGGGAGCACTTTCTGAGGATTGAGGGAGGACTACCAGAGGTACTGAGGGAGCACTTTCTGAGGTATTGAGAAAGCACTTTCTGAGGTATTGAGGGAGCACTTTCTGAGGTTTTAAGGGAGCATTTTCTGAGGTTTTGTGGGAGCACTATCTGAGGTACTGACGGAGCAAGTTCTGAGGTATCGAGGAAGCACTTTCTGATGTATTGAGGGAGCACATTCTGAGGTTTTGAGGGAGCACTATCTGAGGTACTGAGGGAGAAATATCTGAGGTATTGAAGGAGCACTTTCTGAGGTATTGAGGGAGCACTATCTGAGGTACAGAGGGAGCACTTTCTGAGATATTGAGGAAGCACTTTCTGAGGTATTGAGGGAACACAATCTGATGTATTGAGGAAGGACTTTATGACGTATTGAGGGAGCACTTTCTGAGGTATTGAGGGAGCACTATCTAAGGTACTGAGGGTGCACTTTCTGAGGTGTTGAGGAAGCAATTTCTGAGGTATTGATAAAGCAATTTCTGAGGTACTGAGGGAGAACTATCTGAGGTACTGAGGGAGAACTATCTGAGGTACTGAGGGAGAACTATCTTTGTTAGTGATGGAGTACTTTCTGAGGTATTGAGGGAGCACTATCTGAGGTACTGAGGGAGCACTTTCTGAGGTATTGTGGAAGCACTGTCTGAGGTATTGAGGGCTCACATTCTGATGTATTGAGGAAGCACTTTATGTGGTACTGAGGAAGAACTTTCT
>NW_025171744.1:0-1815 GCF_004010195.1 Chiloscyllium plagiosum | reverse complement strand
CTGACAGGTACCTTTATCAGCCAAAGACCTGGGTAGCAGAATCCCCAAGAATAAGAAAAGAAGGCAAGAATATGGAGAAGAATAGACAGCTACCTGAGTTTGAAATAATATTTTTAAAACCATCTTAATCAGGATTTTTTGATCGGACTATTATTATAGAGGTGGAGGTATCAGTGTGCATATCAGTCTATTTGTGCGTAAAAACGGCGAACTTGCAAACTTTTGGGCAATACCATGATGACCTTTGAAAAGGTCAGGTACTTTTCGGAGATTAAACAGAAGAACGAATGCCTGTGTTTAAACAGTTTGCAGGTGCCCCAATTGACAGAATGGATCAAACCCGTTCGGTTATCAGGCCCAAGCAGCATTTTTATCCAGGCAACATTTCAAATGCTGCCAATTAACTTAAAACGGCACTTGGAGATTAAGGATCCATTTTAGTGTTAACAATATGAAACCAATCATATAATAAGAATTTCTTGCGTCAAGGAAGCATATATAACAGAGAGGCAATTGGACAGAGGGGAAGAGTCAACTGCTATCTGAAAGAACGATGACAGGGAAGTGTCATCTGCGAAATAAATATTGGGGTCTCACAAAAAAAACTCCATGCTCGGCCGAAAAAGCTCTATTCATCAATAAAGGTGCACAACACGCTGAGCAAATATTCTTGAAACCAGAAAACAACTGAGAAGGCATTTCAGAAAGAGAAAGATGAGCGAATAAGATACAGAAATTTCAAGAGAGCCCATTCTGTATGAACTTTGAGAAACTAAGTTTTAATTTTGTTCTTACTAATAATGGATTTTTGAGTGGAATCTGCATAGTGATACAGAATATCAGGAATATATTTACCCCTGACTAATGCACCTATGTAACACATTCGTGAACATTATGGGCAATTTAGCATGCCCAATTCAAGTAACCCGCACATCTTTGGATTGTGGGAGGAAACAGGAGCACGTGTTTGAAGCCAATGCAGACACGAGGAGAATGTGATAAATCCACATAGACAGTTACCCGAGGTCGAACCTGGGTCTTTGGTGCTGTGAGGCAACAGTGCTAGCCCCTGAGCCACGGTGTCACCCCTAGACATACAAATAGTCATTGTTAATTACAGAAAGCGTGAAAGGATTCCATTTCATTTCACCACTCCTTTATAACAAACTGGGTGTCAAAAAGGAGGTGGGTTCCATCACTTGTCACACTCCCTTACCATATTATAAGGCGAGGAGATCTTCGCTGGGTGCATTGCTTTTAATTATCAGATGAATGTTGACCTCCACTTCATAATATTATAGAGAGCTCGAAGTGGGTCAAGTGAATGATATATTGGTATATGGGGCATAGCAGGAAAAATGTGACTGTGGTTGAATAGATTGATGGTGTGAATGGAAAAACAGTGTATTATTCAAATGGAGAGATTGCAAAGCTGAGGCACAGAGGAAAGAGACACCTGGATCACAAAAAAACACGTTACGTGCACGTCATAGGGAGGCAATATAAATTGTCAAACCTTTTGAAAGTGAACACATTCAGGAGTCTGGAAGATTTTATGCAGTTTTCCAGTGTATGGTGAGACCACGTCAGGAGAGCTGAGGGCACATTGACATAAAAAGCAGTCCAGAGAAGATTCACTCAACTGATTCCTGTGAGGAGGATTTATCTCTGGAGGAAACATTGTCAGACTGGACTTAGATCTGTTGGAGTTTAGACAAATGACGCATGATCCTTTTAAACCCATAATATTCTGAGTCATCTATTCAAATTGAATGCTGAAAAAATATTTCAATTTGTGCGAGATTTCCAGAAATG
>NW_025171743.1:0-1815 GCF_004010195.1 Chiloscyllium plagiosum | reverse complement strand
CAGGCCCTTCGGACCAACATGTTCACTCCAACCGTCCGAAGATCATACCATCCCAACTCTATGTTTACCCCTGCCTAATGCACCTAACATTATGGACAATATAGCATGACCAATTCACGTGATGTGCATATCTTGTAGATTGTGGGGGGTATCGGAGTACACGGCGGAAACACATACAGACACAGGGAGAACGTGTAAACTCCACACAGACAGTCGCCCGAGGCTGGAATCGGACCTGGGACCCGGGTGTTATGAGGCAGCTATGTGAACCAATGAGCCAACGTGCCACACATTTGCTCACTGAATTGGCGCCCGCAGCCCTCTACAGCAACCATCTCCAAAGAATCACCACTCTCTGACTGAAGATTTTCCTCCACGTCTCATTTCCAAATTGTTATCGCTTCACTTTGTCTCTGTGCCCTCGGGTTCTAGTGTGTCATAGTGGGTGAAACATCTTTGCCACATTGGCTCTGCACAAGCCTCTCAGCACTCTGTAAATTTCAAATAAACTGAGTCACTGACTCAGACATCATTGAAACAGACCGCTGTTCCAAACAGTCCATGCTATCATTTACCGAAACTAACGTAGTACCAACTTCGTGTATTGGGCCCATATCTCTCTTAACATGTCCTATTCATGCACTTATCTAAGTGTCTTTTAAATGTTGTAACTTTATCCACATTCCTACTTCCTCTAGAACTTTGCACAGGAAACATACCGTGTAAAGTAAAACAAAGTGAACCTCATGTCTTTTTTTCACTTTTGTCCTCACACCTTAAAAATACGCCCACTAGTCCTGAAATACCCCAAAGAAGGAAAGCACTGTTGCAGTTGAGCTAATCTGTACCCCTCAGGATTTAAAAAAAAAACATTTATACGGTAAACGTCAACCTCCTGTGCACCTTTGAAAGACGTCCCAGCTTATCCAGCCTCCCCTTACAACTCAATCCCTTCATTCCTAACAACATACTGGTAAATCTCTCCTTAACTCTGTCCAGCTTAATATTCTTTTTTGTCTGACTTGGAAACCAGAACATAGACACGATACTACAGAAGATTCCTCGCCAACATCCTGTACAACCTCAGGATAACTTCCCAACTTCAACACTGAGCAACGCATGAAAGCGTTCTAACAGCATTTTAACGAAGCTGACGATATGTGACACGACTTCGAAAGTCCATTCCGTGACCTATTCACGTGTCTATTGCAGGACTATTCAAAGCAGTACTTGTAATTGTGCAAGGGCTACATCCCTTTATAATTCAAACTCCGGTACGTTACATTTGTTCAAGATAATTTCTCTTTACCATTCATTTAATCATATACCCGAATGATCAATGTCTCTTTTAATCTTCTATAACCGCAGATGACCTTCTTCTCTGTCGACTGTACCACCATGGACAGTTGTAGCGTCCCTCAGCACAGAAACAGGTCGTTTGGTGCAAATTGGTACATACTGATCATAATGCCGATCCACATTAACCGCATTTCTCTGCACTTCGACCATATCATTCTAATCCTTTGCTATCCATGTATTTGTCCAAAAGCCTTTTTAAATGTTCTTCGTGTACACACAAAGACTGATGCTGTCATCTCATGAAATGCATGTCGCTCATGTTAGTGTCAACCACAAACTGATGATCCCTGCCTTCCATATTGTCATCTAAAACATTTACATCAGTTACAAACAAAAGAGCCATCACTGATCCCTGTGGAATACTGCTGGTCACAAGCCTCCAGTCTGATAAACAACACACCAAAACCTTACCCTTTCTCTTGCTGTTAATTGAATTTTGTATCCAATTTGCAAACT
>NW_025171742.1:0-1815 GCF_004010195.1 Chiloscyllium plagiosum | reverse complement strand
ACTCTGGTGAGTTGGCTGATCGACCACCACCATGATCGGATTGGAAAGATTGCAGAGCTTAAATCTGATGCATTGGTTGTGTGATAGCTCAGTTCTGTCTGTCCCTTGCTGTTTATGCTATTTGGCACGCAGGTATTTCTGTTTGGAAACTTCATCAGGTTAATATGTACCTTTGTATTTTCCTGGTTCTGCTCCTGGCATGCCCTCCTGCACTCTCCATTGAACCAGAGTTGATCCTCTGCCTTGATGGTAATGATTGAGTGGCGGATATGATGGGCCGTGACATTACATTTTGTGCTTGAGTACAGTTCTGCTGCTATTTATGATCCACAGTGTCTTATGGACGCTCAGTCTTGAGTTGACAGATCGCTTCCAAATCTGTGCCATTTAGCATGTTGATAGTGCCACACAACACAATAGAGTTTATTCTGAATGTGACTGTGAGACTTTTACCGATACTGTCATGGACAGATACATCTGCAGTTGGTAGATTAGTAAGGATGAGGTCATGTATGATTTTCTTTTCCCTCACCACCTGCTGCAGACCCAATCTAGTAGCTATGTCCTTTTGGACCCGACCAGCCTGATCAGTAGTACTGCTGCCAAACCATTCTTGGTGTTCGACTTTGAAATCTCCCGGCCAGAATACACTTTTTGCCCTTGCCACAGTCTGCGCTTTCTCCAAGTGTTGTTTAACATAGAGGAGCACTGATTCAGACGAAGAACGATGTTACGTGGTATTCAGTAAGAGAATTATTTGTCCATTTTTAATCTGAAGCCATGGGACTTCAATAGGTCTGGAGTCAATTTTGGGGCCTCCCAGAGCAACTACCTTCCGACTCTATCTCACTGAACTGCCCCCTCTGCTGGATCGGTCCTGCCTTTGGGGCAGGACATATCCAGGAATGGTAATGGTGGTGGCTGGGTTATTTTTGTAAGGTATGATTCCGTGAGTATGACTATGTCAGGCTGTTGCTTGACTAGTCTGTAAGGCAATTGTCCCAATTTTGGGACTACCCCTTAGATGATAGTAAGGAAGACTTTGGAGCTTCTACAGTGATAATGGTAATGGTGGTGGCTGGGTTATTTTTGTAAGGTATGATTCCGTGAGTATGACTATGTCGGGCTGTTGCTTGACTAGTTTGTAAGGCAATTGTCCCAATTTTGGCACTACCCCTTAGATGATAGTCAGGAAGACTTTGGAGCTTCTACAGTGATGTTTCCAGTGTTGACTTTTCCAGTGCACAGTTTGATGCCAGGAGGTCCAGCCGGTTTCATTTCTTTGAAACTTTGCAACGATTGGTACAGCTGAAGGACTCACTAGACCATTTCAGGGGGGGATTGAGAGTCAATGACATTGCCTTGGGTCTGGAGTTGCATGTCAGCCAGACCAGGTGAGGATGGAAGATTCCTTCATTAAAGGATATTAGTGATCCAGATGGATTTTTCTTAAAATCGGCAATGTCGTTATTCGCATGTGTAGATTCTTAATTCCAAGATATTGTAAAATTATTGAATTGAATTTCCACCATCTGCAGTGGCGGGATTCGAACCTGGGCCCAAATAACAGGAGCTGATTTTCTGAATTGATAATCTATTCGTAATACCATGAGGCCTACTTGGAACCACATGTTGTACTCAACTGCCATTTCTTGTATTGCCCTGTTTTTCATTCACTTCTTATGTTATTCTGGAATCTCATCCTTCATTAAATCCTGATTGAAATACAGAGTCATGAACATCCTCTCGACTGCTTGAATTTCATTCAATCTGTTTCGTTTAAACAGACATTTCAAGGCAGCTGCACATCAGAAA
>NW_025171741.1:0-1815 GCF_004010195.1 Chiloscyllium plagiosum | reverse complement strand
GGCTGAATTTGTCTGTCAATTCCTGTTGTTGATTTAGATTTCCAGGATTCGCACTTATTTGTTTTACGCTAGTCTGAATACTGTTTGTGACAAAACTCCATCAATTGCCAGCACCATACAACATTCCCTGCATTGGGAAGGCTGTCAACAAGATCACCGGGCAGAGGAAATCTCCCATTGCCACAGCAGTAAGAGTACTGAATCCTTACCACTAGACTTCCAGGGAAATTGAAATATGGTGCTGTATGTTTCCATAACGAATCCCCTTTTGTTTTTTTCATTTGTGATCATTTTAGCTGCACATCAATTTCGTTCTTTCTTCCATTCCTTTCAGCGTGGAAAAGGTCTTTCCGCCTATCTGCAGTGCGGGAGATCAGATATTCATCTACTCCAGTCCCAGTTTCCAGCATGAGGCACTTAACCTTGCATGTTCTGATGTTTCCAGGGTAAATTTCAATGAGATACTCCCCGTGCTCTTAAATGACACAATCATAGGTCTGAACTTTGACGTGGTCACACTGTATGGTAATCGCCCTGAGGAACTCATCCTCATTTTCATCCACACAGGTGGACAGACAGACAAATCCCCCGAGAGCAGGAGAGATGTCAGGATGAGACCAGTTTAACGTGATTTACATCTGCCAGTTTCTCCGACCACCTCACCGCAGCATGTCAAAGATTTCTGCAGCACAGAAAATGCACTTCAGCTGAACAAGTTTGCACCGGTCGAACACAAGTCCCTGACTGTTCTCGTCTCATTTTCCAACAGTTGGCTAACAGCTTCAAACGCAGTTGGTGGTAGAAGTGTACACATCAATGCGTCTCAAATCTCTCCAGAAACTTCTGCTTGCTTATCCCTGACAGGCAGTGGGTTTCAGATTTGCCCGTTTTTGTTTTTAAGCTGACTCTTCCAGTCGAAGTTAGGGAGCAATTTCCGTTCGCAATTATTGGCAGTTCTCCATCGTCATCAGTAGGATTCGAGGCTGCATGTTTAAAACCATATGAATTTCAATTCCATTGCCTTAACCACTCCTCCAGGACGACAGGACGATACTGTGCAATTCACTTCCCAGGTCTCCTTCCTTGTGGAGCTGAGGAAGAGTAAATCATTATTGAGTTGGTTTGAATCCAATCATTCCACAGCTTCCAAACGTGTAAAATTTCGGTGCGTGGCGAGGCTGGCTGCATCATCCTGATGGATGAAATGGGCATTCAGTTAAAATAAAAACAGAACTTGCAAGAGAACCTCAGCAGGTCCAGCAGCATTTCTGGAGAGACATTAAGCGGCAATGTTTCAGAACGTCATCAGCGCTGTGTTTTCTCCCACAGGTACTCCCAAATTGGCTCGTTTCTGCAGCAGTTTCGTTTTGGTTTCAGATTCCCACAAGTCACAGTTCTTGACATTAATCTTGGCAGCAATGCGGAAATGTCATTGTGCTTAGTCACACAGTAGTGTTTCCATTTGGAGAATATCTTTTGACCTCATTAGAAATTGAAACAGTGCAGCAAAGCAAACAGATGCATTAAGAGCAGTAATCGCTGTCGCCCTGAGGGCTCTGAAATCAGCTATCTTTCATTCAGCAGACTAATGCGCTGACACGTGCAATCCAGCACATCACACGATCCTCCAAAGTAGGCGGTTACTGAATCTCAACTTCAGTCTGCCCTTCCCAGAATGACAACTGACCTCTATCAGATGCATTTTTTCAAAATCGAGCCTGGGACGCTCATTATGGAGACCTAGGAACAGTCTGATCGCACTCACTGCAGGCGTACCCATGCCACTGGGAAGCTTCTCTCCCACACCCTGACAGT
>NW_025171740.1:0-1815 GCF_004010195.1 Chiloscyllium plagiosum | reverse complement strand
GTTTGACTACCAAGAGTTGCCTTATCCACACTTCCGTCCTCATGAGACTTAACTTCAGCATTCATCTCCATCCGTTTAAGCTGCCTTTCCTTTCTAAGTGCAATTTTCTGAAGTTGAAACTCTCTCTTTATCTTTATCTTCTGCTAAACCATTTATCTCATCTTTCCTCACTGTGGGACGGAGCTTCAACATGAGCGTTTCTACAAATTCCCGCAGCTTGGCCTTACCAACTTTTGTAAAAACACCTAGATCACTTCTTCCACTTAAAGTAAACTCTTGCTAACTGAAAGAGCCAGTGCTATGAAAATAGGCAACAGACAAGAGACAATAGGTGCAGGGTTAGGCCATTCTGCCCTTCGAACCTGCACCACCATTCAATATGATCATGGCTGATCATCCTTAATCAGTATCCTGTCTCTGCCTTATCTCCATAACCCTTGATTCCACTATCCTTGAGAGCTCTATCCAACTCTTTTTTTAAATGAATCCAGAGACTGGGCCTCCACTGCCCTCTGGGGCAGAGCATTCTACACAGCCACCACTCTCTGGGTGAAGAAGTTTCTCCTTATCTCTGTCCTAAATGGTCGATCCCGTATTTTTACGCTGTGTCCTCTGGTTCGGCACTCACAAGTGGAAACATGTTTCCTGCCTTCAGAGTGTCCAATCCTTTAATAATCTTACATGTCTCAAACAGATCCCCTCTCAGTCTTCTAAACGCACGGGTATACAAGCCCAGTCGCTCCAGTCTTTCAGTATCAGGTCGTCCCGCCATTCCAGGAATTGACCTCGTGAACCTACGCTGCACTCCCTCAATAGCCAGAATGTCTTTCTTCAAATTTGGAGACCAGAACTGCGCACAATACTCCAGGTGTGGTCTCACCCGGGCCCTGTACAGATGCAGAAGAGCCTCTTTGCTTCTATACTCAATCCCTCTTGTTATGAAGGCCAGCATTTATTAGCCTTCTTCACTACCTGCTGTACCTGCATGCTTACCTTCATTGACTGGTGTACAAGAACACCCAGATCTCTCTGTACTGCCCCTTTACCTAAATTGGTTCCATTTAGGTAGTAATCTGTCTTCCTGTTCTTGCCACCAAAGCGGATAACCATACATATATCCACATTAAACTGCATCTACCATGCATCGGACCACTCACCTAACCTGTCCAAGTCACCATGTAATCTCCTAACATCCTCCTCACATTTCACCCTGCCACCCAGCTTAGTATCATCAGCAAAGTTGCTAATGTTATTACTAATGCCATCTTCTATATCATTAATATATATTGTAAAAAGCTGCGGTCCCAGCACTTATCCCTGCGGTACCCCACAGGTCACTGCCCTGCCATTCCGAAATGGAGCCGTTTATCACTACTTTGTTCCCTTTCAGTCAACCAACTTTCAATCCAAGTTAGTACTTTGAGCCCAATACCATGCGCCCTAATTTTTCCCAATAACCTCCCATGTGGGACTTTATCAAAAGCTTTCTGAAAATCCAGGTACACTGCATCTACTGGATCTCCCTCGTCCATCTGCAGAATTTCATCCTCAACAAATTCCGGAAGATTAGTCAAGCATGATTTTCTCTTCATAAATCCATGCTGACTCTGACCGATCCTATTTTCCAGATGTGTCATAATTTCATCCTTTATAATAGACTCCAGCATCCATTCCCACCGCTGAGGTCAGACTAACTTGTGTATAATTTCCTGATTTCTCTCTCTCACCTTTCTTAAAAGGTGGTACAACATTAGCCAGCCTCCAATCCACAGGAACTGATTACGAATCTATCGAACTCTGGAAAATAATCACCAA
>NW_025171739.1:0-1815 GCF_004010195.1 Chiloscyllium plagiosum | reverse complement strand
TTCAGTTGCATGGTCCTCTGAAAGTTGATTCAATGGTAGACAGGGCAGTGAAGAAAGCTTTTGGTACACTGGTCTTCATCAGTGTATATCACTAAGTATGTAAATTAGGGAGTTACGTTGCAATTATACAGGATGCTGGTGAGACCATACTGGTAGCGTTATGTTCAGTTGTGTTCACTTTGCTATGGGAAGGATGTTATTAAACTGGAAAGAGTGCAGAAGAAATTTACAAGGTTGTTGCAAAGGATTCAACGGTCTTAGATATAGGGAGAGGTTGGTCAAGCTAGGAATTTTTACTTTAGATGTATGAGGTTGAGGGGGAATCTGATAGAAGTGTATAAGATCATGGAAGGGATGGACAGAGTGAATGCACTCAATTTTTTTCCCCAGGGTTAGGCAATGACGGACAAGAGGGCATCAGTTTAAGGTCAGAGGGGAAACAATAAAAGGGAACCTGAGGATCAACTGCTTTTCACACAGGGGTGATACGCCTATGGATTGATGTGTCAGCGGAAGAGTTGAGGGGGGAGCATTCTCAACATTTAAAAGCCATTTGTACAAATACACGGACAGGAAAGGATTAGAAAAATACAGGGCAATGGCAGGGAAATGGGGTAAGCGTGGATGGACATTTTGGTCGGAATGGACCGGTTTGGGTCGAAGGGCGTATCTCCGTGCTGTCGGACTCTATTACTCTAACAACCATTGCTTGTGTCCCACTGAATGTTATATTGTACTTTCCCAATTCACTTGAGCGAACTTGACCCTCCAGGCGACCATGATGATTGACCAGAATGTTCAAGCATTCCATTTTATATGCAGACACCGTGTAAAATGCACCTTATTAATGTCACTATTACTTAAAAGCTGTTTCAGAGCAAGGTTATTAATTCATCCTTCTGGTCACACAACACCAAATGCAAAATAACCTGCTCTCTAGTTTGCTTCACAACATGCTCTTCAACCCATCTCGTATGCACTAACAGAATTTACTTTTCACAGCGGGAGCAGTCACTTAGTTAATGCAGTTTAGACGCAACTTGAGACCAACTAACAAAACTGCAGTATCCATGATACTTGCATATCTAATTTCCAGAGCATATGATGCTCAGATTTCCTGCAACCGTTTTGATTTCAATATATAACACACCAATATTTGCTTCTCCTTGCTATTTTTAAGCTCTAGCTAAACTGATTCTGTGGAATCTGAGGGAGAGCTCTGTGTCATTATTAATGAGAGACTTGGACGAGACATTCAGGGAGGCTCACCTCGACACGGAGATGATCTGAAGAAATATAAGACAAGCATCAATAACCTTCCCACTCTGTCAGGATAAAGAATATTCTCTCTGCTCCCTCACATTCACTGTGTATCTGTTATAGCACCTACCCCCAAACAATCCTCATGCTCTATTTCCAAATAAGGCTCAGGCACTACCGCACTCACTATTGAATTCAGCAACTTCCTTCCCACACTTTCTTCGTCACCTACGCAATACACCCCATACTAATAATACTAATAATACTATATGGATTCAAAACTGTCGACTGACTCATTCCGGACACCTCACAACTCCCCACAGCCCCACCTACACCAGCACTAACTGCAGGCCCACCCACTCCTGCCCTCACTTCCTCCCTCCCTTTCTCCCATTCCGAGAGAAACAGCCTGGAAACGGACAGAAATGGCCAAGCCGAGTGGTGGAGTTCCCAATATCTATTCCCTCACCCGCCTAACCCCGCCATAGTACAAGATGGAGTGGACTGGGATAACTCGCGTGGAGTTTCTGAAATATCCATATCCCACTGACTGAT
>NW_025171738.1:0-1815 GCF_004010195.1 Chiloscyllium plagiosum | reverse complement strand
AACAGTAAAATACTCGATGTTTTTCGGTTTTGCAATTTTGTATCAGTCTGAACGTCCCCATTCATGTGAGCCTCGAATCTCTTGCGGGCTCTGCTGGCCACTAAAATGTGTCTGATGGTGAAAACATTGAGCAACAGGATCAGGAGAAAAGGGAGAACCGGGTTTTGAGTGTGGTGGAGGAACTCGATTGTGATCCATACACGGGAGAACATAACCGCATGTGTTCCATGAGAAAACCAGGGGGTGTTCCACAGCCGATATCGAGGGGTGAGCATAAAATACCAGAAAATGTTCTTTAAGCAGCTCAGCACAGTCACTGTTCCCAGAACCACAGCTGCCGTTTTCTCACTGCAATATTTACTTTTCAGCTTCTGTCAACAAATGGCCACAAACTGATCAAAGTTGAAAGTGGCGGTGAACCATACAGAGCAATCAGTGGCTTCATAAAGCAACACGGGGTGGATATTACACACGGGGATGTAGTGAAGGAAATTGAATTGCTTCTTATAAACAATGGGAATGTGCCTTCGTAACAGGTCGAGGGTAATGACCAGTATATCCACGATTGCCATGGCCACCAGATAACGTCTGACACATGGAGACAACACACGATCTTTATAAAGCAGGATGTAGATCGTCACTACGTTAACGGCAAGGGGGACAAAAAAACAAACACAGAGTACATCAGGCTGGATTCAAAGTGACCACTTTGACTGGACACCCAATGAGATTTTGAAGTGCATGACAATAATCAGAGCATTGTCGCTGTAATTGGAGTTGACATTAAAAAAAAGCTAAGTTCTGAATGACTGATAACAACGTGTCACAAGACACAAGAAGCCCTCCTCCTCCCCAAACACACAGAGACACATCCATACGAACAGTTGACTTCCAGAACATTCTCACACACTCGATGACTTGACAGCAGACAAAGGTTACTTCATTCCAGTTGATTATACGGAGCGTGAGAACATTGCCATCCTGAAGAATACTCTCCCAGTTCCTTGAAGACAAGTGAAGGTTGCAAATTTCTGTGTTTTAGTATACGTTGTGGTCGATCTCTGTCGTGAAGTAAATATATGCAGGGAAAACATATTCATCCCTTTAATTGCTTGAGCGGACTTCAGAACAGTGTCTCCTTCTCTCCGGAAAGGGATCTCTTCCCTCGAGGTCTTATCTTTTGTTAAATTCACTGACGTCCAGTCATTAACAATACTTTCAGGGGTAGAATGTTCCAGGGAATGTAACATATGTAATATTACATCGAATGTCGGGTGGGAAACGTTCTGGAGAATGTCGAACATGGAATATTTTGAGAAATGTAGGGAAGAGAAGTTTTTGGAAGATGGCATGTATGGAACATTCCATTGGGATGTTGGGTATTGAAATTTCGGGGGAATGTTGGGTCTGAACGTTACAGAGAATGAGGGATAGGGAACGCTCGTGGCAATGTCAGGTCGGGGATGTTGTAGAGAGTTTCGTTGATAGAATGTTCCTGAAATTTCGGGAGTCGAATGTTCCAAAGAATGCCGGGTATACAATGTTCCGGAGAAAGTTGATAACATAATATTCTGGGGATTGTTGCGGTAGAATGTTTAATAGAATGTCGAGTTATGAGCATTCTGGGGAATGTCGGGTATTGAATGTTCGGGGAAATCTTGAGTACGGAATGTGCTGGAGAATGGCATGCAAAGAATGTTCTGATGAATTATGTACATTGATTTTACCTGAGAATTTGGATACAAACTGTTCCTGAAAATATTGGTTCCAAAATGTTCCACGGAATGCCGGGTATAGAAATTTTCAGGGAATGTC
>NW_025171737.1:0-1815 GCF_004010195.1 Chiloscyllium plagiosum | reverse complement strand
GAGGTATTATTCTGTATATAAACTAGTTTGGGTCCTGCGATTAGATTCCAATCTGTAACTCACACCTGTGTATCCATTACTCTGTGTATAAAACACCCTGAACCCCTCGATTTCCCGATCCACAATCTGTGTTATCTGTCTTTCCTTTTATTTCCCCACAAACATGAATCACGTGTCACCACATTTTTTTGTTATATTTCCTCTGCGACTATGTCACATGATATAGACAATCAAATAAATGACATGGTGATGTGAAGCACATTCTATCACACTCACTATCTTCATGTTGCAATGTTATTATAACCAGTCAGAACCCTGCCCTTACACAGGGGAACAATGTCACTGGGTTTGGTGTGGACTGGCCTGGGAACGGGGAGTTTAACTTGTCACTGAGTTCATTTGGAAATCTCTGCCACAAACAGATATTTCTCCACATTATATTCCATCGGCTGATTACTTGTCCACTCAGTGAAGCTGCCTCTATATCTGTTTGGAGCCTCTTTGGTCGTCTCCACCACTTTCTCTCCAACCGAACATGGTCTTGTCAGTGAGCCGAGAGACATCACACTTGTTCCCTTTGTTTAAATCATTGATATCGATTGGAAATGGCTGTGGCTTTAGCAGTGACCCTTCTCACACCCCCTACTAGTCCCATCTCACCAAGCTGGAAGTGACCCTGTTTCCCATCCACCAGACAATTCTGTACGCTGCAGGGCACAGTAAACACTGTTACACTCAGTGTGCAGTCTGACTAAACATGACAATGTTATAATATACAGTCAGAGATGGGAATGGTGAGAGGCACAGAGAGGAGCAGAGAGGCAAGCAGAGACAGAGAGAGACAGACAGGGACAGAGGGAGACAGCAAATAACAGACAGGGACTGAGAGGGAGAACTGTGAGGGCTCACGGACCTGAAAAGCTCCCTGAATCATGACACAATATTAAAATACAATGCAACGGTCTACAATTTTTCAGGTTGTTAAACGTACGTATTACTGATACTGGAGAAGAACAGCAAGGCTCCTGCATTTCCCTATTCCCATCCCAGGGGGATCATGGGAACCCATCAGTTGTCTTCCCAATATTTGGTGACAGCATCACATGAGCTTTCAGTTATTTATGTACAATGAATTGGACAATAATGTTTCATAACTCAATGAGTACAAGAATACAGGAGGACTTGTCCCAATGATACAAGGCTACACACACACACACTCCCCTACTAAGGGATAGAGAATGACATAATAATTTTGGGATTTCCCAACATTAAAGCTCCATTAAACAATCCCTGGGTATCAGATTAACACAGGATCTTCAGACATTCGGGTCAGACTGAAGACTCACCTCTCCCTGTATCACACATCGCATTGGAATCTCATCCTCACTGTCCCATCTGTCCCTGTAATAATTCACTCTCCTGTCCATCATAATTCCATCTAACTCTGTCTGGAATCAATGTGACGGTGCTGCTCCCACTGCTTTCTGGAGACTTACAGCACACAGTGAGAAAATAGTTCTCATCACCTCTGTCTAAAAGGGTGACCTTTACAGGGACAGCAGGTGATAAGTGGTCAGTTGTACATCAGATCAATGTCATCACTTGATGTCCATCTGTAAAATGGATTGATGTTCATTTTGGGAGGGATTGGAAGAGAGAGGCATCATTTTATTGAAATGAAGAGAGTTTGAGGAACTGAGCTACAGAAGGATTCAGGTGCCCTGGGACATGAATAACAGGTCCTGACATACAGACACAGAGAGAGAAACACTCAGAGACACGGACAGAGACACAGTCATACATTTGCACACGCAT
>NW_025171736.1:0-1815 GCF_004010195.1 Chiloscyllium plagiosum | reverse complement strand
TCTGAATGTACTATTTGATCATGGCCTGTGCCCGTCTTTTAAAAAAAACATATAAAAAATCTTTGTTTTATGCTTTGTGCACAGTTACACCAAGCAACACGGAAGTATATAACCTGTGTATTTCTGCACGCTCTGTACTCGGCTGTATGAAAAATAAAGAGTGAAGTCTTAACAGCCAGACCAACTGCGAGTGTTTCTTGAACTATCGCGGAAACGAGAGACATTGCCGGGGGTCCAGATCCTCATCTGGTGGCATAACTCGCATTTGGTTTGGACGGCTTGTGGGCGACGGTATCAGAGACTTCAGTCCTGCATTATTGAGTGTAGAGAAATTGGCCAGCCAGACATGAGTATTTTCTGCATTTGGTTTTCCTCACATTCAAACGTGGTTGACTCGACCCCTCGTCTCTATCTTCCAAGTGCAGCCAGATAAGGTCCTGATAAGAATACATTGCGAAATGAAACAAAAAGGAGTTGGGGACTCCAGGGAGTTGTCCAAACATTTGACACGCCAACAGCATCGAGTGGTTCAAGATTTAAGAGCTATCAATGGTATTGCACAGCCTTATCATGCCCTGGTCCCAAATTCAGCTCAAATTCTGGCCTTGGTACTATCACACGCTAAATGTCTCGATGAAGTCAATCTGCAACATGCTTTTTATCTCTCTGCCTCTTCATGAAGGCAGAATGTATTTGCCTTTACTTTTAATGGCCAGCAGTTGATGTCGACTCGACTACCTCAGGGCTTTATACATTCACCGACCCTTTTCCCTCAGGCCTTATGAAAACACTTGCAGTCTCTCACCATCACAGGTGGGTCTGCACTGATCCAATACGTTGACGACCTCCTTGTTGGCAATCTCGATGAAGAATCTGATCACTCCAATGTTGTCTTCCTCCTCAACTATCTGAAACGCCTGATCATGTTGTCTCTCTCAAAAAAAGTCTCAATTGCACAACGCCAGGTCTAGGTTCTCGGTTTCATACTGTCAGCTGTCTCACGCTCCGTTGAGCAGAGCCGTATTAGTCCTATCGTCAACTTTCCGGTCCCAATAACTGCAAAACAGGTTCGTCCGTGGCTGAGCATGGTCAAATTCTGACGACAATGGATCCCTAACACTGCCCTCCACGTTCAGATGTTGACACCCTTTATTTCCTTTGAAGGTACCTTCAAGCTCTCCTCAGAGGCAAAGCAAGCCTTCAAAGAACTTGAACATGCCTTGTCACAAGCTACAGCTTTGGGAAGGCCCCTCTATTGCAGACCTTTCCAACTTTACTGCACTATTCTAGATGACTTTGCTTCCTCAGTTCTCATTCAACCACATGGAGATCACCACCGCCGGGTTGCATATTTCGCTACTAAACGTGACTCTGTTGCCTTAGGATATCCCTGTCGTACTCAGATCCTTACCGCTATGTATCTTAGATTATAGTCCACAGAAAATCTTACACTTCAGCAGGATATTGTGGTCTACAGTTCCAATGTGGTAATCGCCCAGCTGAGATAATTACAAACTCAGCATTTGACTGGGGCTCGCCAAATCGTTATGAGATTTACCTCATCAACAACCCCCGGCTGACCTTTAGGTATTTTTCCAGCATTAATCCTGCCGATTTCCTTGCACATCCCCTATCACCCTTATCCACTCCAGATCATAACTGAGTTCTCTTCATCAATGAGGACATCAAAATTCGTCCAGATCTTTCCCATGTCCCTATCGCAGACACTGGCATCAATATGCTCATTGATGGTCGTTCTTCTACTGACCATACAGGTACTCCCTTCCCATGTGACACAATAATTGATGACCGTGG
>NW_025171735.1:0-1815 GCF_004010195.1 Chiloscyllium plagiosum | reverse complement strand
AGTCCCTGTGTCCATTATAGAGAACAGCAGTCCTTCTGGAAATTGTAGAGAACACCAGTCCCTGTGCCCGTTAGAGAGAACAGCACTCCCTGTGTCCATTACAGTGAACAGCAGTATCTGTGTACATTGTAGCGAACAGCAGTGTCTGTGTACACTACAGAGAACAGCAGCCCCTGTGTACATTATAGAGAACAGCAGTCGCTGTGTATACTATAGAGAACAGCATTGCCTGTGCACAGTGTAGAGAACAGCCGTCCCTGTGTACACTATAGAGAACAGCAGTGTCTGTGTACACTATAGAGAACAGCAGTCCCTGCGTACATTATAGAGAACAGCAGTCCCTGTGTGCATTATAGCGAACAGCAGTCCTTGTGTACATTATAGCGAACAGCAGTCCATGTGTACATTATAGAGAACAGCAGTCCATGTATACATTATAGAGAACATCGGTCCCCATTTTCATTTTTGAGAACAGCACTCCATGTGTACATTATAGAGAACAGCAGTCCATGTGTACATTATAGAGAACATCTGTCCCTGTGTACAATTTTGAGAACAGCAGTCCATGTGTACATTATAGAGAACAGCAGTCCCTGTGTACATTACCGAGAACAGCAGTCCCTGTGTACGTTATAGAGAACAGCAGTCGCTGTGTACACTATAGAGAACAGCATTGCCTGTGCACAGTGTAGAGAACATCTGTCCCTGTGTACATTACAGAGAACAGCAGTCCCTGTGTACATTACAGAGAACAGCAGTCTTTGTGTACATGACAGAGAACAGCAGTCACTGTGTACATTACAGGGAACAGCAGTTCCCTGTGAACATTATAGAGAACAGCAGTCCCTGTGAACATTATAGCGAACAGCAGTGCCTGTGCACATTATAGTGAACAGCAGTGCATGTGCACATTATAGAGAACAGCAGTGCCCATGTACATTATAGCAAACAGCAGTCCCTATGTACATTGCAGAGAACAGCAGTCTTTGTGTACATTATAGAGAACAGCAGTCGTTGTATACATTATAGAGAACAGCAGTCCCTGTGGACAGTATTGAGTACAGCAGTCCCTGTGTACATTATAGTGAACAGCACTGCCTGTGTACAGTACAGAGAACAGCGGTCCATGTGTGCAGTATTGAGAACAGCAGTTCCTGTGTCCATTAGAGAGAACAGCAGTCCCTGTGTACATTATAGAGAACAGCAGTCCCTGTGTACATTTTTGAGAACAGTAGTCCCTCTGTACATTTTAGCGAACAGCAGTCCCTGTGTACATTACAGAGAACAGCAGTCCCTGTGTACATTATAGCAAACAGCAGTCCCTGTGTACATTATAGCGAACACCAGTGCCTGTGTCCATTGTAGAGAACACCTGTTCCTGTGCACATTATAGAGAACGTCTGTCCCTGTGTACATTATACAGAACATCTGTCCCTGTGTACGTTACAGAGAACAGCAGTCTTTGTGTACATGATAGAGAACAGCAGTCACTGTGTACATTACAGGGAACAGCAGTCCCTGTGTACATTATAGAGAACAGCAGCGCCTGTGAACATTATAGAGAACAGCAGTGCCTGTGCACATTATAGTGAACAGCAGTGCCTGTGCACATTATAGAGAACAGCAGTGCCCATGTACATTATAGCAAACAGCAGTCCCTATGTAGATTGCAGAGAACAGCAGTCTTTGTGTACATTATAGAGAACAGCAGTCGTTGTATACATTATAGAGAACAGCAGTCCCTGTGGACAGTATTGAGTACAGCAGACCCTCTGAACATTTTCGTGAACAGCACTGCCTGTGTACAGTACAGAG
>NW_025171734.1:0-1815 GCF_004010195.1 Chiloscyllium plagiosum | reverse complement strand
GACGACTTAATCTGTTCTTACTCACATTGAGCTAAGGGAAGAATGTTGGCCATAATACAGAAAATTCTGTGTTTAACTTTGAATACTGTTGTGGGATCTTTAACATCACCAACTCTGTAGCTATGCAAGTGTCAACTTAATTTAGTTGATGGCTAATTGCGTAGTAATTGAGAATTCACTCTGACGATTTGAGGAAAATCTTTTGATATGAATAGTTAGGATCTGGAGTGCACTATTTGACAGTATGGAGTAGACAGGTTCCATCAAGACATTCATAAATCAAATAGTTATGGGAAGAGAGCAGAGGAATTGTACTAAATAGATTGCTCATTTGGAGAACTGACACAAGATAAACTGAATAGCCTGTTTTGGTGCCTTAATGATTCTGTGATTCTCAGCTTCTTTGCACTGAAAGCAACGGGGAGGGTGTATGTATTGAAGTGTCTTTGTAAAACCTGAAAACTCTCTGAGATATATCCTTTGACATGGACAGAAAATCCACCCTTGGTTCCTCCTATCAGAATTTAAAAGCGCTGTCTAAAAGAAGTGGAATTTCAATTGGAACTGGGCTCTCACTCTTCAATGCATTGGTTTGAGTTTCAGCTTGAGTTCTGAAAAATAATCCTATTTGATCCAAACAGTTAATCTTTATTTCTTAATAGCTGTTGAGTATTTCCATAGCTAAAACAAAATATGCTTTATAAGTTTGGTGATCCTTCTGCGTAAACTTAGGAATAAAGGGCCCAAAAACCAAAACTAATAGGAATTCTTACTTGATTTATGCATTTCAGAACAAAAATATGCAATCTGGCAAAGGAGTCCTCTTAAGTATAAGCATCAGAGTTATATAATGCACAGAATATGTCTTGATAAATTGAGAATATATCGCACTTACTCATAGAACCTGGGATTGTAGCAGTGAAGGTGTCTGACCAGCTGCTCCAGTAACCTCTGTATTTGACTCCATTGGGTTTAGCTCTAAGTTGCATGTAATATGTTTTACTGTGCGGAAGATCCAAGACCTCACTGTGTAATGGCTTCTGGATAAGTAGTGTCTAGAAAGAAATAGCAAGAAATTCAAGGAATGGTCTAAAGCAGCCTTTATTTTCACTATCAGACACCAACGAGCAATTGAAATAGCACAAAACCACTAATATTTTCAAGATTGTTGCTTTCTACTTCAAAATATTTGTCTTGTTGGTATCATGGCTATATGCGCAAACTCACACACTATTGTGCTGTAAATTCAGATAAGCTCAGTGCTACTATCAATCGGCTATCTTCTTTAGGCTTAATGGAAGAACTGCCAACTTAAGTTATTCTTGTTTCGCCCTGGTGTTATCGCATAGAAATCGCTGAGTATTTGCTGGTATAGCCATCACTTTAGCCACAAGAATTAATTTTATTATGCAATCTTAGAATCCCTACAGTGTGTAAGTAGGCAAATTGGCCCATTGAGTCCACACTGACCCTCCTGAAGAGTATCTTACCCAGACCCACCACCACTCCCCTACCCTATCCATGTAACCTGCACTTCCCATGGCTAATCCATCTAGCCTGCACATCCCTAGACACAATGGGCAATTTAGCATGGTCAATCCACCTAGCTGCATATCTTTGGACTGTGGGAGGAAGCCAGAGCACCTGGGGGAACCCCACACAGTCACAGGGAGAATGTGCAAACTCCACGCAGACAGTCGCCGAGGGTGGAATCAAACCTGGGTCCTTGTTGCTGTGAGGCAGCAGTGCTAACCACTGAGTCACCATGCCACCCTGATTCACTGGAAAGTGCCAGGATGGGAGGGTGGGTTGTAG
>NW_025171733.1:0-1815 GCF_004010195.1 Chiloscyllium plagiosum | reverse complement strand
TAAGGCCATACGTCGAAATCCTCTGCTCCAGTGGAAAAAAACCGCAGCCTATTTTAATAACAGAAGACTTCCATTCATGACATCACCCTGGTAAATACTTTCTGAACCCTCTCCAATTTAATAAAATCCTTCTCATAACGAAAACCAGAACTGTACACAATACTCCAGAAGATGTGTTGACATTGGAGAAGGTCAGAAGAAGATTTAAAAGAATGATCATGGGGGGAGGAAATGCTTGTCATAAAATGTTCAAAACTCGGGGGCTGTACTTAATGCAGTTTAGAAGTTTGAGGAGGATCTGATTGAAACTTAGACAATACGGAGAAGTGTAAGTAAAGTGGCTGTGAAGAAGTTTTTCAACTAGCACGAGAGACTGCACAGGAGCCGACTGCACAGTCTCAGAGAGAAAGGGTGACCATTTGAAGTGAGATGCGGAGGAGTTTCTTCAGCAAGAGGGTAGTCATTCTTTGGAACTCTTTGCCAAGTCATTGCGAATATTCAAGATAGACATAGATAGGCCCCTGATTGATAAGGGGATCAACAGTTACAGGAGATGGCAAAAAAGCAGAAGAATGAGGTTGAGAAACATATCAACCATGACCAAATTATGGAGAGGTCTCGATGGGTCGAATGGCCTAATTCTGCTCCTTTATCTGGTGGCCTTCTCGCTGTTGCGTGTGACTTCAATCTGCCCATAGACTGAGCAAGTCAGATCAGTAACAATACTATGGAGGAGACGTACCTGGTGTATGTATGAGATGGTTTTCTGAGTCGCTATATTAAGGACACAAATGGAGTACAGAACACCCTCGATTACGTACTGTTTACTGGCCGTTGGTGGGTTAATTTATTTGGCTGGTCGACGAGATTACGATGAAGAATGACAGCAACAGCACGTACACAGTTGCTTTACTGGCCTCATGAAGTCCCCACATTCTCAATCCTGCGCCTTGCCTGAGGCACAACGACTCTCAAGTTAAAGTACCATCAGTCAATTCATGCGATCTCTCTTTCACTCTCTAATGAGACAGCAGGCCTGAGAATATGTCAACTTTGATTTCAAAGGTTTATTTGTATATATGACAAGGAATAATTGACAATCTATCTCTATGCTGTCCCTAATGGAAGAGTGAAGAAGTCAGTGAGCGAACTCTTCATTACGGTGGAGAGTGATTGAGCTGACTGAGATTATGAGCTGAAATCTAAATAGAAGAAATGACACTGATATGAAGCGTGAGCAGGGTACAACGAATTAAGGAACAGACTTAAAGGGACGACGAGCACTTAAAAAGCATTTGCAGGAACTGCAACTGCTTCTCACTCCTGTCTGACACAAAGAAAACGGGAAACATGGCCATGTTATGGCTAACAAGGGATATGAGGGCATTGTATTGCACTCAAGGAAGAGGCTTACAAATTGGCTGAAAATAGCAGCAGACATTAAGACTGGGAGCCGTTCAGATATCAGCACAAGAAGAAGCAAGAATTAATGCAGACCGAAAATTTCGTTTAACAGTAAGCTTGAGAGAAGCATATAATGAATTGTTAAAGCTCCTGAAGGTATATGAAGGGAGAAAAAACGATTATTGAAAACAAATCCCTTCTAATGAAAAACAAATGATGTGATAATGTGGGATAAATAAATGGCATACCAAATAAATATGTATAGTAGTTACGTCAACACAAATCATGACAAAAGTAATATTCCTAAAATGCTGGGAAGAAAAGGAGAACGAGGAACTGAAGGAAAACAGTATTATCAGGGAGTTGGTGTTGTGGAACTTGATGAGATTAAAAGACAATAAATACCACCAA
>NW_025171732.1:0-1815 GCF_004010195.1 Chiloscyllium plagiosum | reverse complement strand
AAGATGGCTTCATTTCTTTTTCTCTAATTCTTAGTCTCATTATTATGAAATATAAAAGTATTAATCTCAGTTATACCATTCATATTAATTCTGCACACAATAATAACACTGGAATAAGTCAAATCTTATCTACATTTTTTACTTTACATCCGCGTAACACATTTGCTATCACATGTTTAGGACCCACAGCATGTACATTTTGTAAGTTTAAAGTTGGTAATATGAGACTCCAATGAAATAGTCTCATATCCTGGTCTTTAACTATTCCAAAACAAGCGAGAGGATTGTCGTTGTTGTGCACAACCGACTCTGGCAGTTTGTTTGTCATATAAACATTAAAATGTTGTCAGGTCAATACCAAACTCAATCATTCTTTTTCAATAATGGGGATGTTTTGTTTTCTGGTGGATGTTGAGTTTTTTCAACAAATAGACAATTGGCCATTCAATTCCATCATCATTTTTCTGTATCAATACATCTCCGAGCCCTATATCCCTAGCATCAAATACAATTTTCAAAGGTTTTCATAATACTTGGTACAGCTAAAACTGGTGCGGTGATTAGACCTGCTTTAAAATTCTCAAATGCCTCTTGGCATTGTTCTGTCTACCACAATTCTGTATTCTTATTTAATAAATCCATCAGTGGTGCTAATACGGTGCTGAAGTTTGGAACAAACGTCCGATAGAATCCACTCAGTTCCAAAAATCGAACCACCTTTTTCTTCGAGGATGGTCGTGGAAATCCCTCAAAGCCCTTCGTCTTTGTGTTCCATGGGGTCAAACTTCAATGTCCAGTGCAATGTCCCAAGAACGTCACCTCTGCCTTCGCGAATTCTGTTTTCTTAAAGTTTATTACCAAGCTTGCTTCTTGTAATCGTTCAACATGCTCTGCCAACTGTAACATGTGAGCTTTCAATCACTTGCTAAAGATCACTACATCATACAGATAAGCTGCACAATTTGTTCATCTGGCCACAACTCTGTTCCTGAGTCTTGAATGTGGCTGGTGCATTATTCATTCACATGACATACTCGATAATGTTTTTGTCATATCCGGTATCTTTACCAGATAGTTCAATTGACACAATTATTTTTTAATTTGAAAGGGGCCACTAAACCTGGATTTGAAGGGATTTCCTACCACTGATGGCAATACTAATACGTCATCCCCACAGGAAATTGTCAAAGTTTCAGAGTTTTTATCTTCCACCAGCTTCATTCTATGCTGTGTCCTCTTCAGGTGCTGTTCAGCTAACTCACTTACACCATCTAATCTCGCCCTCACCTCACATACATAATCCAAGTGTGAAGTCTCCGACTTCAGTCCATGACTTTTAACACCCCAGTTCCCTAGTCTTCCTTGACATCTCCACCACAAGTGGTGTCACTCCCACCATGGATCGTGTTAAATCGTTCACAAGAACAAACCGTATACCTGGAACTGACCCTCTGTCACTCACTCTCACTGTTACTTCCCCAAACCTGATTTGGCACTCCAACCTGATGTTAGACAAGGGAATGCTTAATTTCTGTCCCCATTCCACAAATTATCACTCTTTTGAGGAACATGTCAGAAAGAGTGAAAATATTTCCATCTCTTACTATTAGAAGTTGAGAGGAAGTGAGGACTGTAGAACTGGAGATCAGAGTCGAAAAGTGTGGGGCTGGAAAAGCACAGCATGTCAGGCAGCATCTGAGGAGCAGGTGAGTTAACATTTGAGGCATAAGTCCTTCATCAGGAGAGTGGGGCGTGAGGGAGGGGGAAGGGGTTGAGAAATAAATAGGAGGGTGGAGGTGGAGCTCGGTGGTAGGT
>NW_025171731.1:1576-1814 GCF_004010195.1 Chiloscyllium plagiosum | reverse complement strand
GGATCTGCAATAACGCTGGACAGTTAAGGAGCAGCAATAAATGCTGGTCAGTTAGGGATCAGCAATATCGCTGGACAGTTAAGAGGCAGCAATAAATGCTGGTCAGTTAGGGATCAGCAATAAACGCTGGGCAATTAGAGATCAGTAATAAATGCTGGGCAGTTAGGGACCAGTAATAAATGCTGGGCAGTTAGGGGTCAGTAATAAATGCTGGGCAGTTAGGGATCAGCAATAAATG
>NW_025171731.1:0-1558 GCF_004010195.1 Chiloscyllium plagiosum | reverse complement strand
GGTCAGTAATAAACGCTGGGCAGTTAGGGATCAGCAATAAATGCTGGGCAGTTAGGGATCAGTAAGAAATGCTGGGCAGTTAGGGATCTGCAAGAAAAGCTGGGCAGTCAGAGATCAACAATAAATGCTGGGCAGTACAGGATCAGTAATACATGCTGGGCAGTTAGGGATCAGAAAAAATGCTGTTTAGTTAGGAATCAGCAATACATGCTGGGCAGTTAGGGGTCAGAAGAAATGCTGGTCAGTTAGGGATCAGCAATAAATGCTGGGCAGTTAGGGATCATAAAAAATGCTGGTCAGTTAGTGATCAGCAATAAATGCTGGTAAGTTAGGGATCAGTAATAAACACTGGGCAGTTAGAGATCAGTAATAAATGCTGGGCAGTTAGAGATCAGCAATAAATGCAGGACAGTTAGGGATCAGTAATAAACGCTGGGCAGTTAGGGGTCAGTAATAAATGCTGGGTAGTAAGAGATCAGAAGAAATGCTGGGCTGTTCGGGATCAGTAATAAACGCTGGGCAGTTAGGGACAAGCAATAAATGCTGGGCATTTCAGGATTAGTAATACACGCTGGGCAGTTAGGGATCAGAAAAATTGCTGGGCAGTTAGAGATAAGCAATAAACGCTGCGCAGTTAGGGATCTGCAATAACGCTGGACAGTTAAGGAGAAGCAATAAATGCTGGGCAGTAAGGGATCAGCAATAAAAAATGCTGGTCAGTTAGGGATCAGAAAAATTGCTGGGCAGTTAGAGATAAGCAATAAACGCTGCGCAGTTAGGGATCTGCAATAACGCTGGACAGTTAAGGAGAAGCAATAAATGCTGGGCAGTAAGGGATCAGCAATAAATGCTAGGCAGTTAGGGATCAGTAATAAACGCTGGGCAGTTAGGGATCAGTAATAAATTCTGGGCAATTAGGGATCAGTAATAAATGCTGGACAGTTAGGGGTCAGCGATAATAGCTGGGCAGTTCGGGATCAGCAATAAATGCTGGGCAGTTAGGGATCAGTAATACACGCAGGGCAGTTAGGGATCAGCAAGAAATGCTAGGCAGTTCGGGATCAGTAATAAATGCTGGGCAGCTCGGGATCAGCAATAAATGCTAGGCAGTTCGGGATCAGTAATAAACGCTGGGCAGTTCGGGACCAGCAATAAATGCTGGGCAGTTCAGGATTAGTAATACACGCTAGACAGTTAGGGATCAGCAATAAATGCTGGGCAGTAAGAGATCAGAAGAAATGCTGGGCAGTTAGTGATCAGCAATAAATGCTGGGCAGTTAGGGATCAGAAAAAAATGCTGGTCAGTTAGTGATGAGCAATAATTGCTGGGCAGTTAGGGATCAGTAATAAATGCTGGGCAGTTAGGGACAAGCAATAAATTCTGGGCAGTTCAGGATTAGTAATACACGCTGGGCAGTTAGGGATGAGCAATAAATGCTGGGCAGTTCGGAATCAGTAATAAACGTTGGGCAGTTAGAGATCAGAAGAAATGCTGTGCAGTTAGTGATCAGCAATAATTGCTGGGCAGTTAGGGATCAGCAATAAATGCTGGGCAGTT
>NW_025171730.1:0-1814 GCF_004010195.1 Chiloscyllium plagiosum | reverse complement strand
GTGTAAAAGACAAGCATGTAATACCTACACCACAGTCAGCCAGAACTGTTGAGTCAATGATCCATCTCACTTTAGTCATGATGCCCACAGCAATCACGGATGCCAGTCTTCAACCAATCTGATTCACAGTATGTGACATGAAGAAACAGCTGAACACAGTAGATACGACAAAGGCAATGGGTCCTAACCCCATTCCTGCAATAGGACTGAAGACTTATGCTGCACAACAAGCCGTGTCCCTGGGAAAGTTGTTTCATTCCAGCTCCAACTCTGACATTTCCCTGGCAATGTGGAAAATTACTCAGTCATGTCCAGTCCCGAAGAGCGGAATAATTACAATCTGAATAATTACCACCTCCTCAGTACAATAACGTTAGTCAAATTGGTGGGAGTTATTTTTGACAGAACTGTCAAGCAGCACAGAAATAACCTGTGCATTGTGGTTTCAGATAGGTCCCCATGTAGAGATGGTGCTGTTGTGGAAATGTCATTATATTACTAATCCAGACCAGGTTAATGTTCTGGCAGCTGGTGTAAGTTAAAAACAATTAATAAAATGTCGAGATTTAAAATCTGGTACCAGTAATAGTTACCCTGAAGCCAATGTCCATTGAAAACAGCAGTTTGCTTCCCTAATGTACTTTCAGGAAGTGAATCTCCTGTGGTTTCCTGATCTGGCCTAAAAGTGACTCCAGACGCACAGACATGTGATACACTCTTCAATGGCCTCTGTAATGGCTCCAAAATTATCATGCCTGCTTCTAGTCTGTCTCGCCCTGTCAGAGTTTATATATTTCATTGAGATCTCCACTCATTTTCCTGAAGTCCATGGAATAAAGGCCCAGTCGCCTCAAACCCTGCTCCCACAACAAGCCTGTCATCCCAGAGATCAGTCTGGTCATCCATTGCTGCACTCCCTCAATGTCAGGTTTGTCCTTTATCAGGTAAGGAGACCAAAACTGCACACAATACTGCAACATATTCGAGATGGGGTCTCACCAAGGCCCTGTCCAGCTGCAGTAAGACACCCTTACACCTGGACTCAGATCCCACTGAAATGAAGGTCATACACCATTTACCTTCCTAACTGCTTTCTGTTCCTGCAAAAAATACTTTCAGTGACTAGTATACAGGGAGATCCAGATGCTTTACAATATTAAAGGTACCCAACTGTGGGTCTATGTACACTGGTAAGTGTCCCAATGTCATTCCCAGTATTTTCTGGCTTCAGAACTCACTGCTCTGTATGAACGGTGGAGGTCGGTGAAGAATGAAACGAAACATTTTTCAACCTTTTCAAATGGTAGGCTGCTGTTCTCTTTTTCCCATCAAAGAGCACAACGTCACATCTACCCACATTGTTCTTCATTGCCTCGCATTTGCACAGACACTTCATTTGCCTCAGTCACTTGGAGCTTTTTTTACATCCTCCTCACCCACTCACAATCTGACATCAATTAATGCCATCAGCAGGATTGGATATATTGCATTTGATTACTTCTGACAAAATTTTAGTGTGTATTTGGAATAGTAAGGGCCCAAGCACTGCATCCTGCTACATCCCCGAGTCCTCTGCTCTAAAAAAAACCCATTGATTTATTCCTACTCCCTGTTTCCTGTTAGCTCTCCAATATGTAAAACTATGCCCTTCTGTTAGCCCCAGTCCCATACGATTCAAATTTTCATAGTAGGCTTGGGACTTGATCAAAACCCTTTCTGAAAATCCAATCGTATTGCATTGATTGCTTCTCTATAGTTTTGCTGAAAGTCAGTTTCTCAATTATGATTCCCATTTGATAAATCTCTGTTGTTTT
>NW_025171729.1:0-1814 GCF_004010195.1 Chiloscyllium plagiosum | reverse complement strand
CCCGGTTCCGAAACCGATTGAACTTCAAACACGTACCACAAACAGGGTTGATCCAAATCTGTGCCAGTATCTCGTGAATCCCCAAATACTGCAATTGTGACACATTACTCACTCTGCCATTCAGCAGTGTCACCAAATGGCGGGGTAGGTACTAAATCAGGCAGGTTTTGTTAAATAATGTGTGCTCGAGAGAAAAAAAACACCCCTACGCCACCCTTTGGTACCCCTCTGTCACAATCTGGCACCATCATACCAAAACAACTCATCCCTTCCTGGATATCCAGAACTGACCANTCCTGACACTGGCCCTAGACGTCTCAGACACTGGAAATTTTGTGCCTCTCCTTGTGTGCAGGGACGTGGAGATGCCGCTGATGGGGATGGGTTGATGCAGAGGCAGGGCATCCTTTTCACCCAGGCCAGCAGAGGATGCCATTCTACTGGAACCATACCAACCTGGGTTACCATTCAGGCCAGTGTAGCCCCAACCATCTGAAGGAATGCACAGAATAATGAGAGAAGATCAGTGACCTTCTCCACTCTGCCAGGGAAATGGCCACCACCTTCTCATTGATACCTCACACTTCCTCTACCTCTGTTACTGTACCCACCATTTCCTCCAACACCTTCCCTCCTTATTCTCACCCTCACTAACGTCTGAAGCACCCTGAATCTCTTCTGCACAGCCTACTCACCCCCTCAGGACATCTCCACAGATGCACTGAAAGTAACAGTGTGTTTCAAACCTTTCTCTCCTTCACCCACTGGGTGCAGAGTTGCCAACTCTGATCACCTTGAGCAGCTGACTGACCATGTCCAAGCCCCTGTTATGGTATTGTTTTGCAGTTTGTTTCCATAGTGATTAGTCACTGAAACAGATTCATGTGAGTCTGCAGATATTCTTCACCATCTAAATGTACGTTTTAAGGAAAAAAGAGAAAAAAAAGCTTTAATACAAACAACAATGCCAAATTTTAAACTGATCCTCATCATATTCCTTTCACTGTGAGTTCCAGTGAAATTTCACTTTTATCTCAATTCTTTAAGTTTTTAAATTAACAGATAGCTCCTACTTTCTTGGCCTCAGAGTGTAGAGACATTTTCATGATGCTTTTCCAGGTTCACTAGCACAAACATTTCACAATATGTTTCACAATGTTCTTCACGAAAAAATCGCATGAACTGACTGACCATGTAATGCTGGTGCAGAGTATAATCCTTCGTGCACCGTGACACCTTGTGTGGGGGATGGGAATCGGGTAACAGCGAACGGGAACTCACTCTATAATAGAAACTGTGGTCAATTCATGTATCGCATTCCAGAGAAATGGCTTTTATTAAATGAGCATTATTGAGGAACCACCTGTATACTCATCATGTGTAATATGAGGAAAAAGCTGAAGGAAGACCCTCTTCTGTGACTGACCAAATTGGATATTGATGTTAAAACAGATGATGAAATAGACTTCTCCCATGGTTTGGCAAAATCCAAGCATGTCAGCCAAAAATCTGTGAACAAGCAGCAGCTGTAACTGTTACCAAGGCAGGTATCCGTGAGAATGGAATTGATAGTGTTTCCCCAACAGTTCCATCCCTGCGTGAGGAGACAGAGTTAGTGGATAATGTCACCCATGAGCTGGAAGGGGGAGATGAAGGATTAGGTCCCTTAGGTACAGTTAGGGAGGAGATCGAGTCCTGTTTCACCACTGAAGTGAAAAAAGGCCTCTGTGAAAATTGGGTTGTACTGACGGAGCCTTTCCATAACTGTTATGGGGACAGCATTCCTTACATTCGACAGAATTTAATACTGAAAG
>NW_025171728.1:0-1814 GCF_004010195.1 Chiloscyllium plagiosum | reverse complement strand
ATTTAAGATTCAGGAACAGAGTTGGCTAGTTAAAACCACTGGGTAAACAGCGAGGGAGGCCTTGGGTTTATTTTAATGCAGCTTGAATGGGTGTGGCCAGCTCACACAGATTAGGATCTCTGGGTTTTGGTTTCTCAGTAACATCAGAAACTATTGGGGTCTCCACAAAGTTGGAAGCTTCAGTGATTGTCTCTTGGCTGCTACTCTCTCTGAATGTTCTCTTGCTGCTGTTTTTAATTCCAGGATTGGAGAAATGTTTGTGACACTCTGTGTCTGAATATTCCTTTTTGCCAAGGGCTGTGTTTATGGGATTTTCCTATATTGGAAGAGTTCATTAGTAATCACTCCACAATCTATTATTCTGTTAACTTCTCCAATAGAATTACGTTATTCTAAATTCCTCTTTCTTTGGTTTAATTTTATCTTCCGTGTTGAAATAAATGGTGTTTGCTTCACACCAAGTAGTTTGACCAGTCGCATTGCATCTGGAACAGACAGTTTACATTTCCTTTAAAATACAAAAAACATTAGAGTCAAGGCTGCCACCTTCAAATATTTTCGAGGGGCTCTGGTGTAGTCCATCACACTAGACTCCTTCTGTTCCTGAGTAATAGGCTGGAGGCTCTGAATGGGCTGTCCCTGTTCTACTCTAATACTGGTAATGGGCTGAATAACTTCCTCATAGTCCTGTGAAACCAGCGTGAGGTGCTGAATGAACTCTTGTTTTACTGTGGCAATGTGCAGTGCCAGACAGTGCTGTTACATGAATGTTACAAACCATTTAACAGCACAAACCCGACTGGTGTCTGGGTCTTGCTGCACATGGACAGAGACCGGTTCAGGAGCTGACGGGCGACAAATGTTCTGAACATTGAGGAATCTTCAGTGACCATCCCCATTTCTGATCTTATGTTGTGGAGGGTGGGGGCGGGGAGACATTAATGAAGCAGCTGAAGCTGTTTGTGAAGAGGAAACTACCCTGAGGATCTCCCAGAGAGGTGACCCAGGACTGAGATGGTGAACATCCTTTGTGCCATGTTTGACCCCAAATACTGGAGAGTTTACTCTGATTCCCATTAAGTCCAGTTTTGTTCAGCTCCTTGATGTCAACAAAAGCCAACCACTGCCTTGATATCAGGGCCAGTCATTTTTACCTGAACCCTTGAACCAACCTCTTTTGTCCATATCAATAGGCCATGGTATAGGAACAACACGTGTTTTCTTCAAACAAATGGTATTGAATGTCAGGGTTTCTCTTCCAAGAATGTTAGGGAGCAAGATGACTGAAAGTATTTGAAGAAGAGGTAGATGGATATGGACCTGACAGAGAGTTGAGGGCGATGAAGAATTGGTTATGAAAGAGGGTTTGAGACCAAGAGCAGATCAGGTATGATCTTAGTGAAGGGCAAGGCAGGCTTGGGGAGTGAACGACCTGTCCCTGTTTCTGATGTTCTCACATCTGTTATTGGAGAGTTAGTGGGTGTTATTTTCATAAATGTGCAATTACTGAATATTACAGTCAGGGAGACCAGATGATATTGTGAGTCAGCTCTGGTGAGTATGGGGCTGTATTCAGAGTCAACCTGCGTCTACAGCATGACCAACAAATGAAGCACAAGTTGCAGAGAGGGCAAGCTCTGTGAAGAGAGATGAGGGGCCTCTTTCCTTGATTTTCCAATTACATTTCCCAAACCACTTCATAGCGTGTGTGACAGTCTTGAGAGGCTGAATGGTCTCCTCTGTTTCTGTGCACCAGATTATAGGAGTAAGTGGCCTCCAAATGTTCCTGTCTAGCAGGTTTGATGGGCTGAATG